>NC_059426.1:48017960-48054233 GCF_021028975.2 Sphaerodactylus townsendi | reverse complement strand
TAAAAAGAAAATTCCTCTCCACGTGACTTGAACTCCAGCAGGTTGGGGGGGATTTGGGTAGTATACCGTGACTTTTAGATCCACTGCTTTACATAAATATTTGTAAACTTATAACTAACTGTTATAACTAACATTGAGTTTGGATTGTATTTTTTTAAAATGCAAAATAACACTTTTATTGTAACCAGCTAATCAGAAACTTGTGACACCATTTTTCTCTGGGCAGTCTTGACTTAGGGTTGAATTTAGGATGCCAAATGGCCAGGGCGAGGACTGGAGATTTTCCTAAATTGCTGCTGATCTCCAAGACAACAGAGATCAGTTCTCCAGGAGTTGGCAACTCTGGGTGAAGAAACTCCTGGAATTTTCAGGGTGGAGTGCCTGGACTGGGCAGGGTTTGGGAATGACAGATCCCACATAATGCTGCAGATCCCACATTCCAAAGCAGCCGTTTCTCAGGAGGTGTTAATCTCTGTTGCCTGGAGATCAGTTGGGAAATCCCAGGAGATCTCTAGCTACCACCTGAGGTTAGCAACACTAGACTTACCCACAAGAAAATGGCCGCCCCAGAAGTGGAACTCTATGGTATGCACTGAATTCTGCTTGAGCTCCCCGTTCACCCAAACTCTGCCACTGCTCAGGCTCCAAACCTGGAATTGGTATCCCTTGTTCTGATATTTTGTATTGTTTGCTGCCTTAGAACCCTAGAGTTTTGCTGGAAAAGCAGCTTAAAAGGTTTTAAATAAAATAAAATACATAGACCTGCATAAAATAAATAACACAGAGTCAGGAATTGAATGGAACCACACATCCATTCTACAAAAGTAACATAGTTAATTCCTTTCAAAATATTGGCGAGTGCACCACTATATAGCGAGGAGTGAAATTCGAGAGGACAATTGACTCTGGCATTCCATCTAGAAGATCCCAGTGTTTTATTCTGAATTAATGAACCTGGCAGGATTTCCTGGCCTTTAATTATGTATCTTTAATCGTTAATGCCGATTAGAATCCTTGCTTCACTTATAGGAGTGCACTGAATGGATGAATGGGAGTGTGTGGACATTGTTTTTTATATCTTTTTAACCTTGAGGTTATGGTGGAATAGTAAAACACATTAAGCGATAGAGTTACCACCTTATTAAGCAAGTGTTAGCATGTACTTTCTGTGCTGGTTACCATTTGTACAGATATGTGCAGGGAGCACTCCTATGTGTAATTAGTAAAATGCACATCATGTTCCCTTTAAAACTGATAATGGCACTTTGCATATTCACCCGATGCATGCTGATTCAGTAAATATCACTGAAATGAATTTCAACACTTACAGATGAGTGGGTGCAAATATTCCTGTGTTCTTCCCGGATTCATTGTTAAATGACGTTTCTCTCTGTTTTTATTTGTTAAAATTGCAGAAACCTCCCATTTGCTGTGCAAGAGATAGTCGTTTCGCATTAAAATCCCTAGGCTGCCAATTTAGCAGTTACAACTTAGTGATATATATATATTAATTTAAGTTAATCATAATTATCATTCTAATTATCACTGAAGTTAGTATGTTTGATTCCGCTTTTAATTGAAAATGATTGGAGAGAGACTTAATTCTCTGCTCTATAGAATTCTGGAATAAATACCTATAGCTTCAAATGGCCTCTAGTTAAGGTATATGTGGGAAAGATACCTGGTATTGAGATGCTGTTTTTAGAGCCATTTTGAATTCACTGTATATATTTCTCCCACATATATGTATGTGGGAGATTAACAGCATAATGCTGAAGAGAGTTAACCCCTTCTGATCCCATGCTTAGAGAAGGGTTGCATAACTCTATTTAGGATTGCACTGAGAGGTATGTCTTGGGGTGGGGGGGTGTCCCTTCTTTCAGGCACTGTTATCTTGGTCTGGAAAGCCTGCACATAGTCTTTTAATTTTTTAAAAACAATGCCTATTTTTTACCACTCATCCCATCTTTGGCTACGCTCTTTCTTTAAAGAAATGTATGATGAACTGTGGAAGGCTTTCATGGCCACATTCAACTGGTTCTGGTGGGTTTTCCCACCAGACTGATTCTGTGTGGCTGTGGTCTGGTAGATCTTGTTCCTAACGTTTCATCTGCATCTGTAGCTGGCATCTTCAGAGGTGTATCACAGAGGGAAGTCTGGTATTACAGCACTGTGTTCAGAGAGAGAATGTTTGGGGTATATTCTGTCTCCATGTCCCAGGTTTCTCTGGACACAGTGTGTTACAGACTTCTCTCTGTGATACCTACCTCTGAAGATAACCTAGGCTACAGATGGCTGATGAAACATTAGGAACAAAGATTCCTGAACTCAATGTACCCACAACCTAAACCCACCACAACCAATTATGACAGTGAACTAATTGCTCCTTTTGTCCAGAGTGTTTTTATCCACAACCACTGAGAAACACTGGCCTATCCTCACACACTTCAGTGTAAAGAGAGACCTCATTTATGGACCTGGAGCCACAGCAGCATAGGGGGGTATTTTTTAGGAATGAGATACTGTCCCTTTTCTCCCTTATTAGCATTGAAACAATATGATGATAAACATTGTTTGCTAATTTTATGTCATTTGACAACAGTGCATCACTTTCACATAGGGTTCCCAATACTCCTGAGGCAAATGCCTGGGGAGGGTTGTGCCTGGGGAGGGTGGAGTTTGAGGCATTTGTGCTGCCACTGCTGGGTGACACTCTAGGAACTTCTCCAGGTCGTTCCATAGATTACTGAAGGGAGTAAGAGAGATTATGGGTTGGGAGGAAATTTACCACTGGTAGTAGGCAACTGAGGAAACCTACTATCACCTTTCAAGGGAGACTAACCCTAAATGACTAGGATTGGGGCAAAAGAGACTTTGGTTGGTGAAGATGTAGTTTAAAGTAGGTTTTAGGGGCATATTATATAGTATTGTTGAAAGCTTTCAAAGGCAGAATTAATTGGCTGTTGTAGGTTTCTCAAACCATCTGCCTATGCTCTGGGTATAATACCTTATTCAAGTCTCTACTGTCCCAAACCCTGCCTTCCTCAGACTCCATCCCCCAAATCTCCAGATATTGTCCAATCCAGAGCTGGCTATCCTAATATTACACTATAGTTAATGTCTGAGGTGCTTCCTATAACTAGCTATACAAAGCTATAAATAGCGTGAGCTGTTTGAAGTTCTGTTTGACATTTCTTTCTTTGTTCCTGGCTCTTTTCTGGTCCTTTCAGTTATGTGCTATGGGGTATCTGTCATGTCCACTTCCCTGCATATCCTCCAGTGTTGCTTACATTATCCTCCCTTCCCCCCTTCATCCCCCATCATCCCTACTGTGCTTTTTGAAGATAGAATGATGGCCCAAAGAGGCATCCTGTTGAGAAGCTTCATGGTTATGTGAATATTTCAACCTGAGTCTCTGCAGCTGTAGTCTAAACATTTATGCTCCTGTGGCACATAAGTGAGAGCACTCAGTGTAGATTAGTTAGCTAAGTTGGAAGGCGTTCTTAAGATGGTGCAGAAGAAAGACTTTTGACCCGACATCTCCATCCTTGCCACAACCACTTCAATTCCTCCAAGAGGAATTCGAGATGGGCCTGTGCATCTTAGCCATGGTTTTGCCCTTAGTGCAGGGCATACCTTTGTCCAGCCACCCTGATGTAATTATGTTCCTAAAAGGAGTCCGACAAATTCAGCCTCTAGTAGTTCATCGCTTTCCTACATGGCGTCTACATCTCAACATATCAGCACTCACCAAGTTGCCATTTGAACCAGTGCAGACCTTAACTGGTTATGGATGAGGACCGTGTACCTCCTGACCATTACCTCAGCCACGACAGTATTGGAGCTGAGTGTGCTTTTTATCAGTTCCAAGCTCTGCACTTTCCCAGACCCCACTTTCATTCCCAAAGTTCGTTCTGTGTTCCACATGAGTCAGGACATTGTGCTTCCCAACTTCTGCCCAAATCCAACCCATCCAAAAGGAAGGTCATGGCACAACCTTGACATTAGGAGATCCTTGAAAGCCTTCCTTATTAGGACGGAGTCCATCCGCACCTCCGACAGGCTCTTCATAAATATCTCTCTTTCTAACTTAGAAGGACAAATGACAAAAGCAGCCATCAGCCGCACCATCAAGGCTTGCATCATAGAGGCTTACAGAGTCTCCAATCAGCCCATTCCCCATGGGATCCACACGGCCCTTTCGATCACAGCCCAGTGCTGCTCCCAATGCGGCGTTCAGAAAACAGGTTTCAGTTACAGACATTTGTTGAGCGGTCACTTTGTCCTGGTGTCCTCATTCGTAAGGCACTACAAATTACAGTCCATGGCAGCCTCAGAAGCCACCTTTGGTAGAAGAGTGCTGGAACATGTTATCGGAGACTGATTTTGACCCACCTGTTTGGGGACACTGCTCTGGGAGGTCCCATCAAGATGTCCTCCGCCTCCAGGAGAATGGTCCATTGGTTACTTACCGAGCAGGGGTCTTCTCCTGGAAGGATAGGAGGACATCTTGGCCCCTCGGAATCACTACTAGCCTCCGATTGACTGTTCCATTTTAGTTACGTGTGAGCTTGATTATTCTTGTTTGAATGTCCTCTTGTTCTTGTTATGGCGCTTCCCAGTTACAGTTTAGTGGATGCCTTTTACTGCTTTGACAGTGGTTTTGCACTGGAGATCAAGATGATGAGAGCGTCCAAGCAGTTCTACACAAGGAAGTGACAAGTTTTGAGTTCCTGCCTCCCTGAGAACTGATTGGAAACACCCAGTCAAAGATGTTTCTCCCTTTCCCTTTCAGGAAGAAGCCCCCCCTTACCCCGATGCGTAGGTAAGTATTAACCAATGGACCTGTTCTTACCTTCAGACTACACAGAGACCATCCTTGCCATTGCTGTGGTAGCTGCTGAAGTTGAATCCAACTTTTCAATAAAACCTGCCAGGCCAGAGATCTCCAGTGACCAGTCTATGAAGCCCTGCTGGGTAGAAGTTTACCTGCCCTCATCCATTTTCTAAATACACTTGGCAGGTGCCAGGAAAAATGTTTGCAGGTGCCACAGTGCTCACAGTCACTCTGTCTTGATAAATAAGAGTTATAGTTAATTTTATAGCTCTGCAGTGCCTATCTCAATTATTATGAAACAATCTTTCTAAAAACAATATTTCTGCTGCATTTTTAAGACTCCATACATATGTAGGTGGGGTCTGAATTTGGTTATAAAACAGTGTTTTGCTGAATAAGATAGCACAGCAATTAAGACACCCAGGAAGGACAAAATATATATTTAGTGAAGTTGGGTTTTTTTTTCCTGTAAGAGGTCATGCCTCCAATATTGCATAGCGAATATTGCCTTTTAAAATCTTGCCTACTAACATAGCTTCACTTCTAACATTTGTCCTGGTAGTGTTTCTTCAAAGCATCTCGTTCTGTTTATTTTCAGACAAGCAGCAGACAGGAAACTTCAGTATGTTCCTTAGGTTTTATTTGTGATTTTAATTGGCTGCAATTTTCCTTCCATGGTTATCCAGTCCATGCAAGTTTAAAAACAAACTTTTCGCTCCTGTTGTTGAATGGTATTTTAACAGGCATCTGTGTTCTCTCATTTCTGTTGTCTTGGATGTCTTTTAATCAAACCATCACTAGCTTCAGTGGGCAGAAGTATGTGGTGCAGATAGACTTCTTTAATTATCTCCATTGCCCCCCAAACTTTCATGGCAATGGCCAATTACAGCGGCGTAAACTGCCAAAGAAATTATGACCTCCACCCGAACTCCCCCTGCTGAACTCCCCTCACCTGGCGCACTTGCCTCCCAGCAGGAGCTTCATCACACCTCTGGCTACTTTCCTGGGGGGGACCACTGTGGTTTTTTTCTTTGGCAACTGGCCATGTGACTGAAGTGCAGGCCTGGCATGCACAATGCAACGTGGGACAAAGGTGCCCAGAAAGAACCCCAGGAGGAGCTGCAAAACCAGGGTGGGTAAGGATACATTAATTGGCTGCTGGCCTGATGGGGACGCCCGGCCCACTGGCGTACAGCCACAAAGCACCCAACCCCTGCCTGAACTCTCCCCTGCCTGGTAACTTCTGCGAGGAAAAGGGAGATTGGATCTCTTACTGCTGGGAGAAAGGCCCGTATGGGGTGGTACCATCAGGATGGGGGACGACCCCTTGAAGTCCATTGACTGGGAGGGGCACAGACAGTTCCTGGATGTGCTCCAGGTGCTGTGCAAAGGGAAAGAAAAAGGCACTGCTAATTGCAGAGAGGAGGTTGAAGGTGCAGAAGCAGGTGTTGCCTGCCAGATCTGGGAAAAGAGGGCTGAACCCGAGTGCGCATAAAGGCAACAAGGAGGGATTAAGGGAAAAGAGGCTTTTGTTTTAGCCAGGAAGTAAGGGAACCGCAAGCGGTGTGTGGAGCAAGGAGTAGCCAAACAGGAACCACCATTTCTTCAGGGCTTTGCCAGGGCAATTTTTATCTTTAAGAAGAGGAGAATTTGGGGAGGGGGGGCAAAATGCATCTGGGTCAAATGACACCCCCCCTTTCTCCAGATAGATGCACTAGTGATCAAGACTCCAGATAGATACGCTAGTGATCAAGACTAAAAAGACTGTGGAAAAAAATGTTTGCAGCCTTTTCAGTTGACAGCTAGTACAATATCATCACAAACATCTCACATATGTGGTCATGTTTTCTGGCAACTGGAAGGATATTTCTGAATATCCAGAGAGTTAGCGAATGGAGTAAATGAAGCAACATTTTCTGATGAGAAATATTTGCGAAGTGCTGGCTTTCTTGTGTCTGTATTTCTTGGGTTTATGCCCATTACCATGCCATTCTAAAATACTCTACAGCAATTTAGGTCACCAAAGGCAAAGCAGCTTTGTAATTCCAAATTGAGTAGACACCCCCTTTCCTTTCATCCTGCCTTTTCTTCCCTAATTGTGAGGTGATTTGCGTGGCCAGAGTGTTCTGTTGCAATCCCTGCAGCCTCCCTTAAGGAAATGGATTGAACACTAGCTCACTGGTTAAGCTGGAATGACCCAAAACACCTCCTGTATCATCTCAAGATTAAACTTCCATTCACGATTCTCTTCTAGCTAATTACCAGCTGTAGGTGCCTGTGTAGCACTTCCTGTGCCTCTCCTGGACTAGATGCAAAGGAGAAATAAAGCTGTGCCACCAGCATATCGATCACTCTTTATTTCCAATCCCCAGGTCCCTTCTCCCTGCAGTTTTACATGGATATTAAATTAGCATGGAAGCCCTACAGCCCTCCACATCACCCCGAGCAGTCCAAAAATTCCGCAGCACGCTCTTCTAGCATCTACCGTCTGGGTACAATAGAAACCACTGGAGTGTGGTGCTTCCCTCACAGTCAGTATCCAGAGCCTTTTGGAGGTTCTGGAGGTCACACTCCTTTGTCCTTCTTACTTCTGTTCTAAAGAGCAGGAAACCACTGTCAAAGTAACTGAGGGAATCTGATCCAAAGGGAATGTACACTCACTGCAGGAGACAGCCCATGTAAAGCTCATAAATTGGCCAATGCTTGATCTACTGTGTGGACTTATTTCTTGTACATTTCCACTTGCACAACCGAACTCCGAGGTGCAAGCTGGCGAAATTTTTGTGCCAAATCCAACCCAAAACGGTATGCGTGCCATTTCCCCTACAGAATCCCAGTGAGCTGCTTTCCCAAATTAGTATTTCACCAGATTTTCACTGCGTCACTAAAGGAAATTCTCGTTCTATATATTCACAAGAAGTATCATTGGATTTGAAATTGCTTTATGCTGATGAAAGCCTTGTATTTGGTGGAATGTAACCCCTACAAACTGCTTTTATAATCCACCTAAGAGCCTATTAAAGATGATCCTGGTTATAACTGAAGATTGATGATGAACCACAGGAGGTGGTAATAGCCATAACCTGGATAAAGCTTGGACCAGATTTATGGAGGAAGAGAGTCAATCTATGGCACCACCAATCTTGATCCATCTTTTGATCTGGAGATTACCGCAAAATGCCTTAACAGACCAGGAACTTGGCTGATATGGCGGTGGTTAAGCGGTGACGGCAACAACGAGCCATTGCTTTCACATCCTGCGTATGTGAACTCCCAAAAGACATCCTGGTGGAGCCACTTTCACGGTAGCAGAGTGCTGGACTAAGATGGACTCTGGTCCTGATACAGCAGGCTTCGTTCTTATGTTCTTATAATCCATATACCTTCCTGATGAAACTTAGGCAAAATTAAGGATTTGGGAAGAGGGGGGGATATTTCCTGGAAGAGTGAAGCCCTTTCCTGGAATGGAGTAATATTCTGGATGTGCAAAATGGTCCTAATGATCCTCTCCCACTGGTCAGAACCTATTCACTTCCATGGTTTACTGAGGAGCACTCTAAAGTAGTATTTGTGTGTGAATCAGATATACATGTTCTGTGTGTGTGAGAAAACTATGAAGAAATGGGACTTGGAGATATGTCCTGTAGGGAATTATAATAATAATTGTGCCCGCATTGGATTAGTGCACCAAGAAGTGTATCCGTAATGAGAGGTTATGACAACATTTTTTATTATCATTAGTATTTTTCATATCTTTACTATGTGTTCTGAAATAGAAATTGCTTTAAACATTGACATACCCGTGAAGACACACATCTGTGTTTTGAGTTTTGGCTACTGCCTCTTCAGCTAGACCCCTTGAGAGCTGGGCAACTTAGCAAACCAACAACATCTCTCTCACCCAGGTCATTCCGTCCTAAATATAACTCTTCACTGCAGAAAGCAACAGCCCTCTGTATAACAAACAGGACTTGGCTGCCCACCAGATCCCTTTAGTAAAGGGATTACAAAATGTGTGCTATTTGAATCATTTCTGCTGTGAAAGTAGGGGGTCTGTTTTAGCAATGCAATATCTATTTGTTGTGCTCAAGATTTTTAGGTACTGTTTGCATTTTGTTTCAAAATGGCACAGAGAAGACTGGGATAATATATTTGCTAATGACTGGATAGTTCTTCAAGCCACCCAGTTAATTTGAACACAGTTGGCAGCTGTTGTTAAATTAGGCGTATGCCAAGCTGTTAAGGAGCTCTCATCATGTTCAAAGCTGGTTTTATATGTTTTGTGAAAAGGAAGCAGTTAGGGCAGTACTCTTTGCCTTGGTGGAAATGTGTGCATTCTTCAAAGACTGATGGGAAACAGAATGGCTACTGTGACTCTCCATTCAGAGTCGAATTTAGATAATGAGAGGTAACCCCTGTGCTTATTGACCCTGACTTCCATTGTTCACATATAAATTTCAGGTTTGGTTTTTTCCACATGAAGAGAGTGTGTGTGGATGAGAAAGAGCTAAAATCTCTACCCTTCACCTTGTTTGTCTCAGAGAACTTTTGTCGTTCTGATAACGCATTTTCTCAAAAGTGTGGCTCTGGAAATGGAGTGAAGTAGGAAAGTGTTTAGCAGTCTGACAAGAATCCATATCGTACAATGATTTTTTTCTTTGCAAGCCTTTTTTGGACAATTGTGCTAATTAAGCAGTGAGAATAGCCAAAGGGACCCAGATTACTTCCTGCTTACAAAGGACCTTTTCTCTGCTCCATACTTCCAGTGGTCTTAGGTCCAGAATCTTTCCCCATCCCCATGGCTGTTTTCCTAAGTTTTAAAACTCCATTTTAAAGAAAACTTTACTGGAAATCCAGTCATGGATCTCCTATGTAAAATGTAGCTTATCTTGTTGTTGGAATGGTTTCTCACATATGCGGATAGGATGGGAAACAGTAAAAGTTCTTGAAAACTAAGTGAATAAATAAGTCAAAATTTATGGCAGTGCTTCAGCTCAGTAAGGATGCTTGTGTGTCCTTGTTGATAGTTTGAAACAATTTGTAGTGGATTGGTTGTGGTGGGTTTTCGGGCTGTGTGTGGCTTTGTGGTCTGGTAGATCTTGTTCCCTAATGTTTCACCTGCATCTGTGGCTGGCATCTTCAGAAGTGTATCACAGAGGGAAGTCATGTTACACACTGTGTCCAGTGAGAAGGGAATGTTTTAGTGGGATATAAATTGTCATGTCCCCAGGTGGGAGAACCAATCAGTAAGTGTTCACCACTTGGGGACACTGACAATTTCGCTACTAAACCATTCCCTTCTCACTGGATACAGTGTGTAACAGAACTCCCTAATGATACCCCTCTAAGATGCCAACCACAGCTCTAGCTTAACGATAGGAACAAGATCCCACTGAACTCCCACAGCCACATGAAAAGCTCCACCACAACCAGGATGAATCCGACCATGAAATCAGCTGACAATAATTTGTAATTGGGTTGAATCCATGGCTTTTGTGATCTAAACAAGTTCATAGAAGCCATTTTTTTCCTGCTTTCAATTTTTATCATGTTGGGATCCATTACAGCCATGTGTCACAGGAGATAAGAGCAAAGAATAAGAGCGAAAGCATGCCACAATCCCCCCTTCATACTTATGGGGTTTTAGTAGCATGTGGAGCCTGCATCATTCTCCACACCTTCTTGATGCAGACCCGTGTGCCACATATCGTATGTTTATTTAAAGAGGTCCTCCAGGGCCCTCGGTAATGGTTTGTCAGGCAATACAGGGTGTTTGGCAGCTTCTTCTTCAGTGTAATGGAATACTCTTAAAAGAAACAACATTATAAGGTCACATATTTCAAGGCCAGGTCCTAATACAGAAGATGCGCTATGCTTGAATGCCATAGAAAGTATATTTACCAGAACTGAAAGTAACTTACTAATATAAGACCAGGCTTGAGTCCCTTATTCCCGTTTAGGTCTGTTTCAGACATCACACCGAAGGTAATCCTGGAAATGAAAATTACACTACAGGACAGGTGTCAAACTTCACTGACCCTCCAGATGTTCGCTGGACTACAGTTCCCCTACATCATCCCCTGCCAGCATGATGCTGGCTGGGGATGATAGGAGCTACAATCCATAACATGTGGAAGAAGGCTGCGAGTATTGGCACCTACTCCTACCTAATGATTACATTACTACTTGAAGGCGTCCATGGGAGCTAGCAATATACAGAGGTGGGAAACTGGCCCAGTGAATACATGAGGTAGTATTTAGGGAAAGGCTGAACTGAATCTCTAATCGATTCCAGTTAAAAGTGTGGTGGCTGACAGAGTTTGGGAGAGACTTTTCTCTGCAGGAGACCCTGGAAGTCTGTCCATCTCTTTCTCCTTCCACAGTACCTATGGGATCACCAGGAGTTGGCTGCACCTTAGGGAGCTGATACATTAAATACCCACAAGACTATTGACATTTCCTAATAAAAAACTGGTTACACCTGTTAATGTAAACAACTTTTATATCTTTTGCAGTCCAAGAGCACTTCCAGGAACTCTTTGTTATATGGAAGCTTTCCAACACCTTCTTTCCCCACAGCATATGTATTACATAGCTAAAAGTATTGCATTGAACAATGAATGTGATATAAAAGTTCTGCCAAATAGGGTGAAATCGATGTTTTACAGGGCCATATAGGGGTGAGTGCGTAGCTCAGTTCTTTCTGTTCAGAATGACCCAGGTTCAGCCCCCACTCCAGTTATACAGACTATTGGGCATTTCCAAAGAGACTTATTTATTATTATTTTTTTATTTATTTATTGTTTGCTTTTTTTGTCACTTTCTGGGGTCTCATTGGGGGGACTCAGAGTGGCTTTGCATTGTTCTTCTCTACTCCATTTTATCCTCACCACGTCCTTGTGAAGTGGGTTAAGCTGAGAGTATGGGATCAGTCCAACATAATTCAAATGGGAACTTCGATGGCAGTAGGAATGGAGATTCAAACCTGGGGCTTGTCCCAGAGATCTAGTCCAGTGGTGACGAAACCTTTGGTACTCCAGATGTTATGGACTACAATTCCCCATCAGCCCCTGCCACAGCATGGCCAATTGGGAAACCGTAGTCCATAACTGATGGGAATTGTAGTCCATAAACATCTAGAGTGCCAAAGGTTCGCCACCACCGGTCCTAGTCCAACACTGCAATCACTACACACCATGCTTGCTCCTCATCACACGGCAATGTTATTTGTTTTGCTGAAAATGCTCAAATCACGAAGCAGTGCTAGATGAACCCCCTGAGGTCCGCTCTCTTTGGTTCTCCATGCTGCTGGTTTTGCTAGAAATAGTCTGACCCAAGCGTGCATTTAGACAATTAAATCAAATGCATTGGGGAAATAAACAGGGATTAGAATGGAAGCTATTCAATAAATGTCTTTTTCTTCCCATTTCAAAGTGATTCCCTCACTCAGCAATCCTTTGCCATCCTGCTGCATCCCTCTTGGAGTATCTGCAATAGCAATGCTTATCCCACATAAATACTCGCTGAAAAGATATCTAATAATTAAAACCAGTATACCGGCTGCATTCACTCCAGAGATATTTTGTGAGCAACTTTCTCCTAAGATACCAGCTCACAGGTCTTATCTTGATGCAAAATGTTTGTTGTGCAGCAATGGGCATATGCTTAATGTGACAACAATTTTAGGCTGTTCAGGTCAGTTTGTGAAGATATTACAAGAGGTTTAGCCTCAACATGCATAGGAAAGAGCACCTGCTGGCCTTGCCACAATCCTCTGCGTATTCCAGCATTACGCAGATATGGTTCCCTATAGGAGCATGGGCTCTGTGTGAGGTGATCTGGTGAACCACGTTTTGCACTCAGAATGGGACTGAGAACAGTGGATGTAATAGTGCCCTGCCTCCCACCCCACATGAGTCAGTCTATCCTCCCAGTGATGGCAGAACCTTTTAGAGACCGAGTGCCCAAACTGCAACCCGAAACCTATAACTTATTTATTGCAAAAGTGCCAACACGGCAATTTAATCTGAATAACCCTCCTCGAAGTAGAGGGGCCAGCCTGCTGTAAGTCCCATGTGCAGCTTCATGCGCTCTCCTCTAGCATCTCTGCCCCCTCCTGCCTCTCTCCCCTGGCAGACAGCGCCACCTGGAGCGCAGGCACCAGGCCCCATGCCAAGTCCTCCCTGCTGCAGCTGAGATGCATGCACATCAAGTCCAGTGGCCCAAGCCAGCTCTAGATGATGCATGGGGGGGGGGGCCCGATTCCCCCATGATGAACTCTGTGTGCATATGCCACAGAGGGGGGCTCTGAGTGCCACCCCTCTGGCACCCACGTCTGCCATAGAGTTCATGCCACCACTGGTCTGTCCCTAACAACAGGGGTCTCCAATCCATCAGCAGGTTAAGCCTGTGCACACTTTGAAATTTTGTGAGATCGGGAATAGACCTGAGAATGCCAAGCTCCAGGTGAGGAGCTTTGGGGATCGCAGCCAGAATTATAACTGTTCCAGAGAGGGATGCCAGCCTCCAGGTGGAACCTGAGGATTCCCCAGATTTACAGTTCATTTCCAAATGAGGAGAGATGTGTCTCCCCTTGAGGAAATAGCTGCTTTCTGGAGGGTGGACTCAGCCTTAACTCTGCCAAGATTCTCTCACCAGACTGCAAAACCTCCCAAATCTCTAAGTATTTCCAAAGTAGGAGTTGGCAATCTTAGGAGTAGACACTATCACAAAATGGACACTACCAAAAGGGCAGTCATAAAACAGCTACCATGGTGTGGTATGGCAGTAATCACACAATGTCGCAAGGTTGCAAGCCAAGTTCCCTCTACTGTGGGGAAGCAGTGCTCAGAACCTCCTTTGACCAGACACAGATTGGAAACACTCTGTTGATGAACAAAGCATTTCTTTATTGCAGGCAAGATAAGTCCCACATACCACAGCAGTGCCAAGAAGTCTCTGCCGGTCCAGCAGAGACCTTGATAATATAAAGCAACCAGCAAAACCCTTCCCCCCACCCACCGTTCAATTCCACAGCTGCAACTACAGGCCGAGGTATGTGGCCTTCACTAGCTAGCAGAGGAGATAAGACGCCAAGAAGCAGCAGAAGAACAATTTCACACGGCAGATTCACACAGACCAGAGCTCCCTTCCCCCAACATCCAGGCCATCCCGACAAGCAGGTATTTCTGAATCGGTGCTCCCTCTAGACCAGGGGTCTGCAACTGCGGCTCTCTGGATGTTCGTGGACTACAAATCCCATCAGCCCCCCCCCTGCCAACATGCTGGCAGGGGCTGATGGGATTTGTAGTCCATGAACATCCAGAAGAACACTGAAGTTGCAAGGACCCCCTGCTCTAGACTACAGATTTCCTGTTTTTTATTGTGGAAGGAGGTTGTGCTCTTTGTTTTGGGGAAAGAGTTAAGCTGCCTCGGGCTTGCAACTTTTAGTTGCCTTGAATTCTCTCCCTGAGCACCACATTGCATTTTGCTGGTTCTAATGTATTTTATGTTTCTGGAAAGCAATCTAAGTGCAGATTTTTTAAAATTATCTATGAAACATGAAAATAGCCACTCCTTAATGCACCAAAGTTTAAAGCGTATTATCTGTCCCCTTCATCTTGTCATAATGGTTGATATATTATGGGTACAGCTAAGAATGGAAATTCCTGTCATTGTTCCTAAAGATAACTGGTTCTATAGACAGCCTCCAACTGCTAATATATGTGCCCTTTGGTATCATTCCTTGTCTACCTCTGTGCATTTTCCCTGTGCATTTGCTGGGGTGTAGGCTACTCGAAAATGGTGCCTGGGGCAAGCACTCGAAAGTCAGCTCCCCCCCCAGTCCCCCATTGCCCCAGTTGTCTTACGACTCACCACAGTGGGGAGATGCTTGCGAAGTCTGGGGGCAGGGGATGTCAGAAGCCACCCTAGCTGTATTCACTGGAAGGAAGGAAGGAAGGAAGGAAGAAGGAAGGAAGGAAGGAGGAAGGAAGGGGAAGGAAGGAAGGGAAGGCTGCATGAGGGAGGGAGGAAGCAAGGAAGGGAGGAAGGAAGGGCGGAAGGAAGGGAAGGAGGAGGGAAGCAAGGAAGGAAGGGAAGGGAAGGAAGGTTGAGACAGAAGGGAAAAAGAAAGAGAACAAAGGAGGGAAGGGAGAAAATGAAAGGGAGGGAAAGAAAGAAAAGGTCAAAGAGAGAGAGAAGAAAGGAGGGAAAGAAAAGAGACAGGGAAAGAGAGGAGAGTGAGAGAAAGTGCCTGTTCAGACTCTGCCACCTGCTGTATAGCCTCTGAACCCCTTCCTCACTTTGGAAGGGGCTTCAGAGAGGTTATTCTGTGGCAGATGGATTCCCGGCAGGAGCCTGAGGTTTCCCCTGCCTGGACTCCTCGCCACTGCAGAAAAGTGCACACACTCCACAAAGGACCTTGGAGACCACACACAGTAGGGGGTGGGGAGTGGGGAAGAGGTTCCAGGGGGGAGTCTGATCAGGGGAATCCCAACCTGAGGATTTCCATTGTCTTGACTCCTGCCAGGTCCCACTGCGATCACTCATACAGCCCTTCCTCGAGTGGCGCTTTGCTGGAGTCAGAGAGGGAGTGCTGAGAGGGAAAACTGGCAAAGTGCACAAAGAGGTGCGGCGAGGCAGCAGGCAACACAATGCTCTTCCAACTCCCTGCGCTCCTGGGGGGAGCAGGTGGGTGGCCGAACATACCCCACACTGACCCATGAGAGTGGCATCCAGGGCTCCAGCCCTCCACCCCCCTTCACAACACCAACGCTTCCCACCTCTGCAAACAGTTTGTCCAACAAAGCAGCAGGATGAGGGGAACTGAGCATACTTTCCTCCCCTTCAGAGGTTCCTCTCCACTGTGATTTTTCCTGTAAGGATCTATCAAGTAGGAGACTAGGTTGGGGCATCACTTCCCCTCTTGAGCTCCCTCTTCTCAACCTTCAAAGTCTGCCATCCCCAGAATCTGTAATCCCAAAACTCCGGTGGAATTTTCCTTGGGCAAATTAGAGTTGGCATCCCCACGCTACCTGGTCATTGGTCAGTTGCTGCCTGTTTGGTTACCAAATTATACCTCGCCATTGAATGGGATAGGCACACAACAACAGTCCCAGCACAGAGACAGGGGAAACTGGTGGTGTCCCTCTGCATGCTTAGCCCCATGTAGACTTTTGGCATGGGATACTAGTAAGAGCAAGCAAAAAAATTGATCCTTGTCATAGAAATGCAGACTTCAACTTCAGCAAAAGTTGAACATCAGTGAAAATGGGTGACTCCTTAGTGTTTTGGTAGCAGTTAGTTCCATCGTTTTTTATTGCTACATCTCTTTTAAAAAATCTCGACAGAAAAAACAGTGTGGAAAGTTGTTTCTTTTTTAATCCCTTTTAAATATATCTCGTTTAATTCACGTATTTATCTTTCACAGGAATTTGGCTACTCATTGAAGTTTGCCATTTTGTCTAAAATGTGACTCTTGATAAGATGCAGTATCATGTGGATTGTTTCTCAGCAATTTCCCTATTGAAATGCAGTCCTGTTTGATTTCACTTTTTTAATACTTTAAAAGCTTTTTTAATTTAACCAAAAGTTTAGCCTGAAAGTGATTCACTCTGAAAGTTACATTCTCTTGCACATATTTTTTTTTAGAAAGCAAGGAATACTCATCAACACTTTTATAAGACTGTTTTATTATATTTGAGTCAAAATAGACCCCATTATGGCTGTGATCCTATGGCTGTGATCCTAAAGAATGTTTCTTTTCTGGAAGTTGAATTCCTCTTTGAACAAAATGTGTCTTCACGTTACCGCTATATATAAAAAATTCCCTAGAGTGGTAAACCATAATCTCTGGCCTTCTGACAATGAACTCCTCCCCCAATCAACATGCAGAATCTTAGTCCTGGGTAATTTCACCCCATTGGTGAGACATCCTGCCCCTTGCCCGCCTTTCTTGATCCAGCAGCAAGTCCACTCTTCCCACTCGTGGATAACCTCCCCCTTCTCCCCTCCCACCCTGCACGTGACAAAGCCACCCCACCTCGCAGCGGCGCGAGAGCAGTGACAGAGCACATGGCCACCAGTGACTGGGAAAATGTTTATGTCGACATCTGAGCAAGCAGGTTTCATTAGGGGAAAGGAAGGATGTTGGGAAAGGCTGTTACTTGAGGAGGAAAAAGGTTTCCTCGTCCCTCCTCCCTCCACTTTCCTAGAGCTACCACTTTCATTTTCACTTGAAGGATGGAAAGCTTTCCTACTAGTGTGTATATACGTTTGCTTAGGGGACTCGCTTCCTTTTCCATCTCACTTATTGCATAAACTCCTGAATTTACCAAATTGTAAGCATTGCTGAACAAGAATTAGCGGTAGTAATGCCTAAAACTCAAATAAAGCCAGTTCTGAGTGAAGGTACATGCTCAATTAGCCTTGTGTTTTAAAGGTTAAAGATTTTTTTTTAAAAAAAAAGAGATGTGATCCCTACCATCACTCCAGAGGGAAGTTGCTGATGGCTGCAGAACTTCTCTATTTCTCCCTCTTTCCCCCAACTTGAAGTTCCCCTTTTCCCCTGACTTCAGCAAAGTTAATTCCCAGTGTGGGAGTGAAATTCCATCCATGATTAGAAGAGATAGGAGGAGTTTGAAGTGGGAACTGGTGGAGTTTTTTTGGTTTTATGCTTGACCACTTCTGTATTCTGTTTGGGTTTCTGAAGACTTTTGTCTCAAGATACACTATGCATGGAAATAAACCATGTAGTTTTTTATAAGCCTTGTTACCATTCCATATTTTGATTTGCACCAGACTTTAACTGAACCTTACTACTATAAGACATTTATGGCGTATCACCAAACAGTTATGAAATACCATTTGGCATGAGCTTCCATAGATTGGTATAACCATCCAATCCCAATTCAGCTTAAATGTATGATGACCCACTAGCAACCCGGTAAATCTTTTTTGGCTGTTTTGCCTGGATTTTACAAAAAAGGTGTGGAGTGGTTTGCCCTGAATGCCTTTGCCAGGCTACTTGTTTATTTATTTACTTTACCTTGTTACTCACCTTTCTCTCCAGTGGGAACCTAAAGAAGCTCCTTCAAGGATAGAGGCGGTATAAGATTAAACAATAAATAAATAAATAAATAATAAAGTGGTTTGCATTGTTTTTCTCCCTGGATGGTGCAGGCCATCTGTGTTAGATTAGGTTCCCACTACCAGCTGTGGCGAGGGAGGCAGGAAATACTTCTCGGTCACTTCCTGTTGCTGTAGCGGGCCATTTTAGGACCCCAGTATCTTCCCCCTTGCCCTCGTCGAGTGGAGAGCAACGGGATTTGGTTCGAGCTTCCTGTGCGATCTTGCTCCATTTGTGTTGTGGTTTCCAAGTTTTCAGAAAGTTGTGGATCTCATTTGTCCGTTATGCGTCTTGGTGGCCTCTTGTCCCTGGGACCAGTTGGCGGGGATTCCTGCAGATCTGTACAGACTTACCCACCGTTTCCACCGGCCAAAAAAGGGTAGGCCGCCTTGCAGGAGAACGGCTACGGTGAAAGGGAGGTGTACTGCCGCTCTGCCACTGAGAACACCAGGGCATCGGTCTGGTGGATTTTTTCCAGGATCGGTTGTTGTGAGAACACCAGGGCATCGGCCAGAGCCTCCCACGTTCTCCCCCAGACAGCCAGCATCGCTGAGAGGGAAGAACCAAACCACCCGCTCCCACAGCAGCCGGAGAAGCCAGCGAGAGAAGCGGGTCTAAGGCACACAAGCTGCCAAGGTGTGTGCTGTCGGCTGAGCCGAGTACACAGCGCCGCCCGGCAGTCCCGCAGTGAGGAGACGCGGGGCTGCCAGCTGAAGCCAGGAAGCGCCAAGATGAGGCTTACTCACCTCCTCCCTTCCCCGGGCCAGCGCTTTGCTACATGTAGGGTCTCCCCTGGGTCAATTGCCCGCTGCAGCCGCAAGCCATCCAGGTGGAAGTCCCTCCCAGGAAGCTGACGGAACTTTCTTCGAGCAAGCAGAGGAAGGCTGCTCAGCCAGGAGGAGCCCGATGGGGGGGGGAGGTCTGCCCTCCTGAATGGAGGCAAGAATTTCACTCCAGGAGACCCTGGTGGATCCTGATAGAGCTCACTTCTCCATCAGAAGGGAGGTGGAAGTAGGGTACAGGCTGCCAACCCGCTCTCACTGCCTTCCTCCCCTCCAGAGCCAGAGCTCAAGATCACCCAGAGGGGACTCCAGGGCCAGGTTTCACCAGGCTTCCCCATACTCCCACCTCGACAGGAAGTGATCTCCAGTGAAAGGGAGGTAGACCTTGGACTTTCCGGATCTCATTTTTCTGAGCCAGAAGGGGAAAGTCCTCAGGAGGCTCCAGAACATTCCCAGCGTCTTTTTAAAATTGAGGAGCTGGCACCACCTGATGGCCAAGACCATCTCCACCCTAGAACTGAGAGGACTGTGTGGCAGAGCAGGAGACCCCAGTGCCATAGCTTCGCATCTGCTTCCAACAAGCCCATTTAAGGGTTGCCCAAAGGGGCTCTCTTCCATTTTTCCTGTGGAGGAGGAAGCTGCAATTTTTCTCATTCCAGAATTATTCGTGACGTAAGATTAAGAAGGAATGGGTGGATCTCCCCGCCTACTCTAGCAAGGGCTTCCCCTCAGCTTACAAGAAGCTTTACCTGGGCCAAATTCTGACCATTTGTCCAGTTTGCTAAAACACCTTTTAATTGATGGCCCTGTCTCTTGCACTTCACTCAGGGCTTAAAGTTCACAGGATGGCCAGGGAAATTGGAAGGATCTGATGGACAAGAAGTTGGACATTCTCCTGCCGAAGAAAAAGTGCATGAGGACCTGGCCATGCTCCATAAAATTCTCGCTCCATCTGCCACACGGTGGTCAGGGCAACCATCCTTTGGCTGAAGAAGATTCTGTCCATCATCCCGCCCACAGGACCGGGGGATCAGGGTTACCTATTTGTTTTCCTACTGCTTCCTGTGTGGTATCTATGAGTGAGCACGTGTGGGCAGGTGCAGAGTACCATGTAGAAAATGCCTCCAAGTGGTAGCTCCGGAGAGCCCTTCAAGAGGAGACAAGTACAAGTAAGAAATTTAAATGACTTTATCTGTGACCACATGAGATGTTATTTAGTAGCATCCTCTGAGAATGGAGGGAGGAGCAACCATGGCTTTCATTAGGGATGATGGGAGATCCACTTTTGCAAAAAAAATTTTATTTAGTAAGAGTTGGGATCCTTACTCTTTACTTTGTTATTGTGTGTGAGTTTAACTGATCACTCCCACTTGCTTTCTGCTGACTGGCCTTATGAGTGGTTTAATGTCTGTAGAATACTGCTTGTCACAATGAATTGGCCACTCGTTACCTTTCAGCATTGCATTTTAAGCCAAAAAAAAGAGAGAAGGTTTGATTACTTTATTCTCTTCTTTCCACTTGATAAGATAAATATATGAATGTACAACCTGGAGAGAGATTGTCTTGTGGTTCAAATTGTGAAAATTATGGATAAATCATGGTGTGATACTTACGCCATTTAGAACTTGTGCCTGAGTAAAATCATCACCCCTAGAGGCACACTGCAGCCAAAACCCTGTGCACATTTTCTGGCTGTATGCAATCTAGCAGTGTTTACTTTTATGATCATCCCCACCCTACACCTAAGTCCCAGGGCGTTTTGACTATAATGGGGTTTGAAGCCCCCATTAAAACATTAAAAACCACAATTAAAACATCCTCTGTAACAGTAAATAAAAAAATTCATCAAAATCCCCACCCCTCCCACCCCTCACCCCTTCCAGCTGGCATTGATATGGGGGACCCTGGGGGTCCCACACTGAAGGCCTGGGTAAAGAGGAAGGCTTAACCTGGTGCTTCGAAATCCATAGGGGTGTGTCAGGGCCTGGCTTAATTTCTGCAGGGTGGCTGTTCCCACAACTTGGGGCCTCGCCACAGAAAAAGCCCTCTCGCGTGCGGCTCCTGCTGCACCTTGGCAATAGAAGGAAGGATCACTAGGAGGGCTCTCCCCACTTGACCTCAGTGCACAGACTGGCTCATATGGGTATAGGCTCTCCTTTAGGGTAGGTGAGACCTAGGCCATTTAGAGGCTTCTAAATATGATTTGCCAATACCTTGAATTGGGCCCAATAGCTAATAGGGAGCCTGTGCAATTCTTTCAAGGCCGGCATTATCTGCAACCCGCCAGGTTGACCCATCCGCAGCCTAGCTGCTGCATTTTAGTAATTCAGCACCAACTTTGTGTGTGTGTGGAGTTTAACTGAGTCAATCCCCTTGCTTTCTGCTGGGTACTTTGTGGTACTTGTGGACTCCAACTCTCCTTTCCATCTTCCTTAGGGATTATCACCTGCAGAGGCGTGGCTAAGTTTAAACCTGGGCGCCCGGTGCACATACTGTAATTTCGCTTCTCGCCCCGTGGCCCATGGCCCCGCATTTTCCTTCCCCTTCCCACACTTACCTTAGTTCCTTTAGTTCCTTTTTGAGAACTTTTTCCAGGCTGCAAAAGTTTGCCTGCCTTCTCGAAGTAAAAACAACCTGATGGAACTATACTTCCCAGGAAACCCTGCATTGTGGTTGCCCCAAGGTCTCTTGGGAACTGTAGTTCCTCAGGCCGCTTTTAATGTCCCCCCTATGCGCCGGGGTGCCACGTTGCACCCGCGCATTTGACCCTTGTAGCTTCACCACTGATCACCTGTGTAAATATCATTTAGTACGCCAAAGTGGAGAGATGAGGCATAGAAAGGGAAGATATGGCCTGAAAGCACATTTAGCTTTTCCAGTCATTTTGGGGGCTTGTATGTAAATATCTCGGCTTTCATGTTCCCATATAGAGATAAGCTAAGCGACAGCAGGACAACAAAGGGTGAAACAGGACAAAAGCACCTTGAAGATGCAACTTCACCCCAGACAGGAATGTTTTTGTATCCTGAAATGGCTGTTAACATGGTCTATGTAATCTCAACAACGTGATGGTGTGCATGTTGAGAAGATAAAAGAATGTGTGCACGTACAGGTTCTCGAGCTTAGACTGTGTCTTTGTGATATTCTCCAGTTGAGAGGAAACAACAACCTCTTTGACCTGCGGCTTGAAAGAGAAAGTAATACTGAATTAGTTCTTGTTCTTTCTGTATGTTGCCCTTTAGTGGTCCAGACAGTGAAGTGGTAAGAGTTTCTCTCCACCAGGGAGAAGGTTCTTTTCTGTCATGGCTCAGGCCCTGCTCACTTTGCGAGTTGGCCTGCTGCTCTCAAGCAATGTTTAGTACTGGTTTTCTAGAGGGTCCTCACCAGCTGAATCTTAGGAGCACCATTTGCCCATATTTTTATCCAGTAAAGATAAAAGGTAGTCTCCTCGATGACAAGCACCAGGTCATTACCTGACCCATGGGGCAACTTATCACATGGTTTGTCTTTTTCCCAGTCACTTTACCCCAGTAAGCTGGAGTACTCATTTTAATCGAACCTCAGAAGGATGGAAGGCTGAGTCAACCTTGAGCCGGCTACCTGGGAAACTAGCTGCCGTCTGGATCAAACTCAGGTTGTGAGGCACAGCTTTGTCTGCAGTATCTTCGTAGCTTACCATTTTTAGTATAAATGACCTTATGCAACAGAAATCCTCATCGAAAGCTTAATATATGATCCAAAATGCCGAAGACGGCTGCATATATTTCTACTTCAATGGCAGGTGTATTGTGCAATATATCAGAATTAATCCATATACCAGAACTAAATATTCCTTAACTAAATGTGCAAGACTATATACACAGTATTTTCCAATATTTCTTTTCCAGGTTACACATAATTACATATACAGGTTCCCACATTTAGTGGGAATATTTGTCTGATATATGGATTAATTCCTGATATATTGCAATGTAATACACCTGCCATTTACGGTATATATATGCAGCGTCTTTGGATATTGTTTCTTTGGATTATGTATTGCTTACCATTTGTATTGCTTTGGATTACGTATTGCTTACCATTTTGTGCCGACGGGGATTCTTCTCCTTTCCTCCTTGTACCTCGATAAGTATTTTTAATCACATAATAATTAAAAAAAAATAACTATTCTGTAAAGCAGTCAATTTATAGAACACCAGAACCTTACAGCATTATGGGTTTTAATTAACTTTATTAAAGGCATTTAAAACGAAGATATTATGTTATTTGTAGGGGTATATATTCCAGTTCATCTAATAATACATTAATTTAATATAACAATTGTATTAAAATGTTACATCTGTACATACATGATAAAAATTATAATAGCTGATAATACTGAATTAAATTACAAATAATATTAATTAACAAATAATAAATTAATTATAGAAGTGAAAAAACAAAATAATTAATTATGCGTGGTATGAGAGTCTTCCTGCATACTTGGCATTGATTATCCACTACTAATTGATAAATAGTTCTCTTTTGCCCTTGAGCATCCTACATAAAGTTGCTCCATGCACAATACCAGGGGATTTTTATGCGCATCCAAAGGTCCAACTATTTTAATTTGTAATAGTATAAATATAGCAACAGTTTTGCGAAACTGTGTTTTCTTTTATAGTTTAAATAATGTGTCTTCAGCAGGAAACAATATCTCCTTCTGTGCGTTTCTGGTAGTATTTTCTGCTCATTAGTAAAATGTAAGTTCTCCTTCGGTGTGTGAGCAGTTGCGTTTTCCTGGTGTTGTGATTTTTCTTTTGAATATTTTAACATAGTTCCTTTTTGCTCCGTGCGTAAGGAAGGCCCTGTGTTATCAAAATGTGTGCAGTTCTGAGGGTTGGTTTCGGCTTGGTGCAATTGCTTCAAATGCTTCGTTGCCTGAACAATGCGCAAGATTTTTTGGGTGCCTTCTTTTTTTGCCTGAGAGATTAGAACTGCTTGGAAGGCAGTAAGCCCAGCCATATCTTCCTGGTGTCTCACCTGAGGTGGTTTATAGGCCTTGTTGTGGACTCCTTTAGGCTTCTAAACTGTAGTAAAGATACAGGGGTGCTGATTTTGTTACTTAGTAGAGTGGCTGTTAGGCAGATGTGTTATTGTTAATTTGTAGGCGGGTACTGTTTTAATTTTAGAAGAGATTGCCTTGGAATCTCAGTGGCCGTGGTTCCCAGCGGAACAACTTTTCACGGGTTTTATATAAAATAGGAGGTAAAGGGGGGTACTTTAAAATCATGCAGGTGTGTCTGTTAGCTATTTAAATCTGGCGTAGATCTGTAGCTTGCAGCTGTGGTGTTGTTTGTTCTGTCAGGCACAGCTGGTTTATTTGAGACTGGCTATTGTGAGGAGTAGCAGCGCATAACCCCCCCCCTTTGGCCCTTTAAACCTCACATCTCGCTGGAAAGTATGTATGCCTCAGCCGCATATGTCTGGTTTCCTTTACAGATCTTTTCAAACATTCCACCTGCTTCGGTGCTCAACAGTTAAGTTCCTTGAAGAGTTTCAGTGCGGTTGCCAAGACCAGTGTAGTCGATTAAGGAACTACGGGAGTTTCACAGAGAAAGGAGTGACTTCTTCGAACAATAGCTCAAGAGACATTCTTTTAGCTCTTGTTTAGTAAAGGGAAGGGATATTCTCCCAATCTCCTGGCTTTTACCTTCCTGGCTTCTAGTGAGTCATCATGTAAGAACATAAGAACATAAGAACAAGCCAGCTGCTGGATCAGACCAAGAGTCCATCTAGTCCAGCCTCTCTGCTACTTTCGCCCAGTGTACCAGGTGCCTTTGGGGAGCTCACATTGCAGAATGTGGTGCGAAAGCAATTGGCCTTCTCGCGCAGCTGTTGCTCCCGAGCACCTGGTCTGTTAAGGCAATTTTGGCAATCTCAGATCAAAGAGGATCAAGATTGGTAGCCATAGCGAATCGACTTCTCCATAAAATCTGTCCTCAAGCCCCTTTTAAAGCTATCCAGGTTAGTGGGCCTCACCACCTCCTGTGGCAACATATTCCAAACACCAATCACATGTTGCGTGAAGAAGTGTTTCCTTTTATTAGTCCTAATTCTTTCCCCCAGCATTTTTCAAATGAATGCCCCTGGTTCTAGTATTGTGAGAAAGAGAGAAAAATTCTCTTTTTCCTCTGTCAACATTCTCCTCTACCCCATGCATAATTTTATAGACTTCAATCATTATCCCCCCGCAGCCTCTTCTCATAGGTGGAAGGTGCTCCAGTCCCCTCAATCATCCTTGTTGCCCTTTCTCTGCACCTTTTTTTCCTATCTCCTCAATACGTCGCTTTTTGAGATGCGGCGACCAGAACTCGGGACACCAGTACTCCAAGTGCTTGCGTCGCACTTTCACTGCTTTATATATAGGCGCGCTAAGTTAATCTTTGCAGTTTTATTCCTTTCAATTCCCTTTTCCCTATCATTATCCCCAGCATAGAGTTTGCCTTCTTTTCACAGCTGCCATGCATTGAGCTTGACATTCCCATGGAATCCTATAAACTAATATTTATGGCCAAATCCCTTTCCTGGTCTGTGACTGATAGCACTGACCTCCTTGTAGCTTGTATGTGAAAGTTTGGATTTTTTTTTTCCTCCTCATGTGCATCACTTTTACATTTTGTCACATTACGATTGAACTGCATTTTGCCATTTGTTAGCCCACTCACCCTAATTTATCAAGGTCCGCGGGCTTTGGAGATCTTCGCCAATCCTTTGTGGTTCTTCACCTACACTACATAATTTGGTATCATCTGGCAAAACTTGGCCACCACGCTACCCACCCTACTTTCAGGTCATTTATGAATAGGTTAAAGAGCACTGGTCCCAAAACGGATCCTTGGGGACACCACTCCCTACATCTCTCCTGCCATTGTAGAGAACTTCCCATTTACACCCACTCTTTGCTTTTCCCTGTTTCTAAACCAGTTTTTTTTAATCCATAGGAGTGACTTCTCCTCTTATTCCTTGATTGCTGAGTTTTCTCAATAGTCTCTGCAGTGAGGAACTTTTGTCAAAAAAGCCTTTTGGAAATCCAAGTAGACAATGTCCACTGGTTCCCCCTTATCCACATGCCTGTTTACACCCTCTCAAAGATCTCTCAGTAAAAGTTTGTAAGACAGGATTTGCCTCTGCAAAAGCCATGCTGACTCTTTCCTCAGCAAGGGTTCTTGCTTTTCTACATGTTTTATAATTTTTTATCTTTAATGATAGATTCTACTAATTTCCCAGGAACAGATGTCTTGGAAACTGGCCCCAGCTGTAATTTCCCTGGTCCCCCCTAGATCCTTTCTTTAAAAAATTGATGTGACATTGGCCATCTTCCAGTCTTCAGGGATAGAGCCTGGAGTCAACTGTTGCTTTCCTGGTTGCAAACAGCAACAAGGATGTTTGGGAGATAATTTGAGCTAGCAGGTTCCAGTTCACTTCATTCTTTGGCACTGCATCTCCCAAGCATCCCAAAGCTGGTGGCCATTATCTTGAAGCTTGAGCTCCTATGTGGCACCCACATAATTCTTTAAATTATAAACGATAGCTGGCCCAAATACTCTGCTAGAAAGCAGCACTCCAGATACAGGTTATTCATGTCCAGAGAATGTAGCATATGACCTAGATGTTACATGGTGTTATTAATACAGTAATTTAAAGCAAATGGAAAATTTGCCTCATGTGAGCCTGTCTAACGATCTAGGATAGCATATTTTTGCCCCACCCTTCTTCCAAGAAGCACAAGGTTTTGTGAATGGTTTTCTCCTCCCTGATTTATCTTCATAACAACCTGTGAGGCTGAAGTAGAATGATTGGGAGGTTTCATGAAAAAGTGAAACTTTAAGACTGGGGCTTGGATCCATCAGAGATTTCCAAAGAAGTAAAAGGAATCCAACCTTAATGTGGACTTTCCAACCCTCCTGCTACTGCCCAAAATGCCCCCTGAAATAGCCAGCTCTCCAAAGAAATGGAGTTCCCTTAAACTTGGGGGCAGAATAAGAGGCCACCTGTTGCTGGAGGGGGACATGAGCACAGATCACCGTTCCCTTTCATCTGTGAAAATCTTCCATGGAATTGAAGCCTAAGTTGCCTAGATCCTATTCCAGTTCTCTGGGAGGAGGTCACCCAATCCCTAAGCTTCTCGAGGAGCCACAGCCCAGCCACCCCATTCCCCCTCTCTCCTGGGACCCCTCAGCAGCTCTTGCCGGTTCCACCTCATCCTGATGTTCCGCCAGAGCCTGGCTGCCCCTTGCATGGACCTCATTTTTTCCCATTGTTTTCCGATCTGGAGCAGGTTCTCTCAGTGGGCAGGGTAAGCAACGAGTATCCATCCTCCCTGCTGCTAAAGCCCTACTTCTGTTGGTCCATCCAGCAGAGCCAGAAACCCCTCCCTGGCCCTTCTAATGATTTCTCAGTGTGGTCCTCAGACCAAAAGATTTAGCTGACCCCACTCAAAGCACTGCATCACATGGATCCTCCTCCTCGCTCACTTGCTTTCGCATCATGCTGGCAGTGCCTTTCTACCGTCATTGACCTCAATTTTATAGATTTCCATCTCTAGAGAAACCCATCAGGGTGATTCATGCTTTTGTTTTATTCTTTGCTCGTGATTTTATGTTGTACTTTTGTACTGTTGCTAGTTATTACGTTTTGAGCTCAGTGGTGAGTGGTTAGGGCCTTCGACGAAGGATTATTACTGTCTCTTTGTCACTACAGTGGGTCCTTTGAATGACTAGTGCACCTGAGGGGGTGGGAGAAGTGCTTAGCAGGGTGTCTGTGTGGGAGTGAAATGAGGTTTTGCAGATTCTGTTTTGTGGAGTGTTTCTAGCTTAGGTTAGCTGAAAAGTTGGGTGAAGTGTGTGTGTGTAAGAAATGGCACAAATTGCCTCTCTGGCCGGTGTGATACAAGCAATTTTGTCTGCTTATGAGAATACATTTGCCCTGCGCTATGTTCTGCTTGTATATATCACGAATGGAAACAAAATACAATTGTCCCTTCCACATACATTGACTTTTCCACATTGTGGTTTCGACTTATTGCTACTCGGCGCAGGACCCAGCTCTTAACACAAACAACCCCAAAGCGGGCCACAAGGGGGGGGGTGCTAATGAAAAGCCCCTCACGTCATCCACTATCAAGGGGGGCGTTGCCATCCGCTGCCTCCAGAGCAGACCCAGAGAAACCAAATAGCACACAGGCTGCCAGGAAGGCACAGTACTCACTGATCACTTCCTCCCAGAGGCAGCTGCCTTGTAAAAAAAAAAAAAAAAAAAAATCCCAGTTTTTTGGGGGGGGTGGGGATGCTGCACCTCTAATCCCAGCAATGTGGAAGGAGCAGCTGTATTACAAATGCATCCTTAAATCCTCAGCCTTCTCTCATCCAAAGGAAACTAAAATTTTCAGAGTTATTCACGGAACATGTCACCACTGAGTGAAGTAGTATAACTACTTCTGCAAGCTAGCTTCATATTATTTTTTGAAGGGAAATGATATGATTGGGGAATGATGGATGCTTCCTGGCCTCTGAGAAAACACTCCAACTCCCCAGGCTGGCTCTCAGGCCCCTTCCGCTGCACGCAAAATAATGCATTTTTCAAACCACTTTCACAACTGTTTGCGAGTGGGTTTTGCTATTCCACACAGCTTCAAAGAACACTGAAAGCAGTTTGAAAGTGCATCATTCTACTTGTGCGAGGAAATGAGCCTCAGTCATCTTGCTGTGCAATGCAGGTGGGTTTCCTAATTCCTCAGAAAGGGGATAGGAAGAAGGTTGCTCTGCCTTGTTTTTTCCCCAACCCCTTCTCCCACCCCACCCGCTGCCTTTAAAAGTCCAAATGGCCCGGCCCCTTCTCTGGCCATTCTTTGTGTCCCTGAGGAAGACGGTGATCCAGTTTTCATCAAACTTTCTCAGAAAGGAATGCAAAAGTAAGACAATGAACGCTCAGCCTTTCCCAGCCCAGGTACTGACATGATGGAACTCTCAGTCCAATAAGACCAGGTGCCCTGAGGGCTTCATTTTAGTTCTGCAGTGCCAGTAACACACAAAAGTGTTCTGCCAGACCCAGCCTGTGTTTGAGGGCAGCAATGATATGATATCTAGCCAATGTCCTGTCCTGTCCCTTTCCTTTTCCTTCCCTTCCCTCTTTCTTTTATTTTACTTTTGAATTTTATTTTGCTCTGGTTCAATTCTTGGTTGTGGGGTTTATTGCTTAGTTCTTTCCCTCAGTAGTTTGAGATATAAGAAAGGGCACCTTAAGCTGTCAGGTATACAGTTGTTTGATTGCTCATCTGTATGTCTGTAGACCGCTTTGAGCCAGTCTGATGGGGGAAAGTGGTCAATAAATCCTAATAAATAAATAAAATAGGTTTGCTTCTTTTTATTAGTTTCTGTAACACTTCTGTTAATGTTGTGGCTGTAGTTTCCTGTGTACCTGGCTCCTAGAAAAGACAGATGTCTGATCTGAGGATTGTGATAGAAACTTTGGTGTTTTGCTGCTTATCCATGCATAAGCCAGTAGCTGACCAGGTAAGAGAGTTAGCAGAAGCAGGGGAGAGGGGAGTTAGCACCCTCTCTCCGGTGCGCCCTCATCAGTGCCTTAAACTGCTGATAGCAAAAGAAGGGCAGATAAGTTCCCAAGTGGTGGCAGATTACTAGCCTACACATTAGCAGGGAAAAGGAGCAAAAGTGGGTGCCAGTCCCATCACTGTATATGCTGATCCTTCACAGCCTCTTGAACATTTGCAGACAAGGAGAGGGGAGAAGGGAGTGATGGATTAAAAAAGGATTTTAAATAAAAGTAAGCGCCAGTAATGTGGTAGCACAGCCACATCCCCATGTAGAATTCTAATAACACAAAATGCCCGATGTGGGCAAAAAGGAATGGACTGCAGAGATGGGGAACTGAAAAATCCCTGCTAGGGGTGGTATTTGATACGTGTACACACCCTCTATGTAAAGTCACCAGGAGAGACCATCTACAGAGATTTGGGCTGAGTTGCCACTAATATTATGCAGATGGTATTCAGGTCTATCTCCGCGGTACCAGTGGATCCCAGGGAGGTTGTGGAGAAAAGTATGTGAGCAGGTGTCGGGGGGGCATTTTTAGAATGAATGAGAATGCTGTGGCTAGAGGCTGAATGGAGCCAGTTGTAGGAAACATATAACTCCAGTCTTGATCCACCAGTTCCGGGCTCAGTTCCAGGAATTACTAGTGCTGACTTTTGGTATGGGACCAACATACCTTAAGGGCTGCCTTCTCCCATATTCATTTATTCATTCATTCATTCATTTTATTGGTAGCCCTTCCCTGAGGGGCTCAGGGTGATGTACAGTGAAAATAAATCTGACAGCATTTAAAACCTACTGATAACTTTGGGAGAATAAATATAACTTTAAAATTACTTATGGCTTTAAAAAATGGAGTAAAAAATTTCCACCCCATCCCCCGAACCCACTGGGGACCGGGCTGATGGGGTGTATGTTTTCAGCCCGGCTGGCCAAATGCCTGGAACCTACTACCCATTCATTCCAGTTATTTTTTTTGGAGGCTCTGCTTCAGTTATCCCCACCATATGAAACTAAAAGGGTGGCAATCTGAGAAAGGGCCTTCTCAGTTGTAGCACCAAAAGTCCTGGAACTCTCTTCCTAGGGAGGAGTTCTTCTGTCTCCCTTTACCAGTTCCTCCAACCAGTGGGTGATGGCTTTTTTGTTTCATTTGGCATGCCCCCCAGTAATGATTGCTGGCCTTCCTCCCTTCCTCATTCAGATGTTGTTTATTTATTATACAAGGTGCTTTGCAGGCTTAAAAAACTTGGGACCCTCTGAACTAGATGCATATTTTGACTAAAAACCATTTTTCTTCTGTGGACTCAAAAAGTGATATAAAAACGCTTTTCAGTGGAACAAACATTAACAGCATTGATTCCATTAAGCACCTGACAGCAAAGATTCATACTGAGAGATTTAATTTTTTTTCATTTCTGGGACTGTATGCAATTATAGAAAGAATGGCGCCTATTATTAGTATTCAGCGCAAACACCCAGGCAGATTTATTTCATGGGAACTTCCGGCTTTTTTCCTGTTGAAATGTGCTCATTCATGATTGAATCAGGCTCTTAAACTCTTTCATTTCTCATTACAATGGCTAATTCCTCCAGCTGTCAGTTGACAAGGGAGGAATGTTAAATTAATATCAAGGAAGGGTTTTCAAGATTTAAATACTGTACACTTTAATGACTTGCAGGGATTATGTGTATCTATCTTATAAGGCTACCTGGGCTGGTTTCAAGCAACATCAGTAGAAGATCCTGGAAGAGATGGATTTTCCAAACCTTCCATCTCCTAACTTCCACCTATTAGCCTGAAAAAGTCAATGCCAAAAGGATTTGGGGAGCCATGTAGATGAAAAGCCACACAGAGTGGGTGGCTGCACTGAAAGGGGGAAAGTAAAATAATCCTTCCTTGCCTCCTGTTGCCACGAGAAAGGGTTATGTCCCTTCTTTCCTCTCAGCATGGGGCAGCAGCCTATGAGAACATGGATCTACCAATCAACAGCATTAGCTTTTTGAAGATCTGAGGTTGTTGCTATGGGGCGGTTAGGGGAAATCCACCATACTAGCACCTTTCACTGATAAGGCGTAGAATCCGGGCCTCTGATTTTAGACACTAGACAAGGAACAAACTACATTGAAGACTTCGGGTTTATTTCAATTTGTAGGGTCAGGGAAGTTCAGCTTACTAATGCTGCAACTTGTGTTCAGCTCTGCAGTGATGCACCCATGGGTTAGCCACGGAAAACACAAACTATCAGGAATTTAACCTTTCAGACAGCTCTAGCTTTACAGGATACCTTTTAAAATGAACATATTGTTTAAAATATGGTTCTTACGCACACATTGCTTATGCAGTGAACATCAGTGGTGGGATTCAGCAGGTTCGCTGCACTTCGGCCAGAACAAGTTGTTAAAATGAGTGCTAGCAAACCATCAGTTGTTAAATTATTTTTAATCCCACCGCACTGGTGAACATCTTTGTGCTATGACAATTGATGCTGCTAAAGCAATTTTAAAAAATCAATTATAGCCCATCAGATCTCCAGTGTTCAAATCTGAAGTCCAGCAGCTTGGTCAATATCCTAGAAATTCGGTAAAAATTAGAGTTTATTTTGGCATAAAATTATCTGTATGCTTGAATAGGACAAATAACATGTTGGATATACCTGAATATTCCGGGTATACTCAAAGAATTCAGGTCTGTCTGATTGTATTGAGTATTTTTTTTTTGGTGTGGTTTTACATTTTTTTGCCTGCAGGGGACACATTTTTTTAAAGCTAAGCGGCACCATATTTTCAGAGTATCATCCGGAGACTGTCTAGGTGATACCACCTGAGTTCAGTGATGTTTGGTTTGGGGAGAACAAAGTTATGAACCACTCAAAGGGGTGGTCCCCATCTCCTGTTACCTCCAATTGGAAGCAATGGGGGATGGGGCACCCACTTTGGGGGTCGATGTCTTCGCCCCTTCTGAACCAAACTTCACCAAATATAGGTGGTATCAACTTGGAGGAGAGTCACCTGAAGAATGCCCAGAAATTGTGGTACCACTAGCTTAAAACATCACATCCTAATAGGCACCCCAAGGTAAGTATTGAGGGGATTCTCTTGGGAAGTGGATTCTTCAGTGTGTTTTTTATTTCTTTAAACATTGCTTAAAAGACACTTTAAACACTTTAAAGAAAAAATGACAACAAAATAATCCACTTTTTTTTTGAGGGTAGAACCATTCTCCCCTTTTTCTAGGAGGAACCTGTACCCCACAGATCTTGAAGATCAGCAGGCTCTTGCCGAGGAAGGGGGGAAATGGCAGCGATTCGAGAATTGTTTAAATGATCCCCGAATGCCCCCAAATGCACATAGAAGCCGGTCCAAATACTTTCTATTTGGATTGGCTCGTATTTGAAGCACAATGTGTTTGGGAACTTTTTTATATATATATATAAACCTCCTATTGGGCATAGAATCCATATAACAATAACATTGTCCAAACAAGTATCCCATACATGAGAACCATCGCCAGGTAATCATTTCAAAGTTTCTATAAGGAACCTAGCTACAAAAGTTAAAAGTCTCGGAGGCAGAATTGTTTTAATAGAAGCGTAATCTTCCCCACAGTAGAATTATTCATTAGGAGTTACAGGACAAAGGAGCAAAAAGTCTGGTCCTAGATCCCTGCGTATTTGGAACGGTCGAGGCAATATATGTTCCATGGTTTGAATGGCTGTGGTACAATGGGGACATTTCCGCTCTTGCAGGTTGATTTTTTTCAGGAGCATATTGCCCGAATAAGCCCGAATAGACCGCCAATTTGGCCTGAATGTGTGATTTGTTTTATCACAGATTACCAACCCTAAAGCCCACCCACTTTCTCAAAATATTTGACAGGCACCAATAAAGATGTTGGCAGACACCATGTTGGGGATCCCTGATCTAGTTAAGAGAAACTGAAGGAATTAATGGTACTTCAGTGAGTACTGACCACATCTCTGATGTAAGCATCAATTTATTATGTGGGGAAAAGAATTATAAGGAGTTAATCCTAAACGAATTTAATTACAATGATGTAGAGATAAGCACTTTGGTACATTGGGTAGATAGTCAATTTGAGATGTAACTTGAGAACCAAATGTTTTTTCAGCAAACTGGACGTTTTTGCATGGCACAACTACACCGGGTTGAGCTGGGATCCTTATATGTACCTGGGCTATTTTATTCCGGTTTCTGCGTACGCACGGTTCCCCGCTTCTGCCCAGGAGCAGAGTTAGTAATGCTCCAGTTTGCTCCGCATGACCCGGACTTCTGTATTTTCTTTGGAAGCATTTCTGAGCATGCCCAGTGACCCACGTTCTGATTGGCTGTTGCTTTTGAGCGGCAGCTTGAGTGGATGTCAGGCAGGGAGATCAGCCAGCTGGGCAGGAACAATACTCTTGGTCTGCCCCCAATTGGTGTTTTTGTGTATGTGTTGTGGGAATGGAAGAAATTGATCGGTATTTTTAATGGTTTAAAATAAGATTTTGCTGTCAGAGGTAGAAAACTAGTGAATAGATCTGCTAATTGATTTCAAATAAAACTTGTACTGAGGAAAATAGACCAAGTGATTGTTCTGATTGGCTGTTGCTTTTGAGTGGCAGCTGCAAGCACCAGTGAGCTTCCCCGGTATCCCATGTTCTGATTGGCTGCTGTTTTGAGTTGCAGCTTGAATGGACATCAGGTGGGGAGATCAGGCGGCTGGGTGGGAAAAATAAACCGGTCCTGCTCCTGATTGGTTTTTGCACGGCACAGGCAGAAGCAGTGTCATACTAGGATTTTTAAAAAGAACCTCCAGACTGGCGATTTTTGAAAATCCCAAGCTAAGATAAATATTGTGGGGGGACACCGGAGCATACCCTGTGCAGTTTCCGCAGCCATGCAGATCTACACTTAGGGTTGCTGGTCTCTTGGGTGGGACAGAAAATCCCCTTTCCTCATCTCTTGTTTCTTGCTACCACTCAGAGTAACAGCAGGATTCTTTTTATTTTGAATGGATGTTAGAATGAAAATGACTTCATGCCTCTCTGGGAATCACTGATGATTCAATGGTGAAACCAAGTAGTTTTTGTCAATTTCCATTTACAACTTATATCACTTCAAGGGAAAGCCTAGAAATGACATCTGGTTCGAAATGGAAAACTGTGGTGTCACTGCAGGTTGAGGATCTTTCCCCAGCCGATCGTGAATGATAGTGGAGCACTTAGTCTTATCTGGGAAGGGGGATTGCTGGGCTTCAGGAACGTCTGGCATGATTGTCACTGAATTAGTGCTTCTGTACTGAGGCTGCAGAGGGGGAGTCCAGCGGGAGGACTAGCAAAAGCAGTGAGTGACACAGGAATAGGACATGTGGACGCTGTATCTGCCTGCTCCTGGGCTATATCTTTTTTCAGCCCCTGTGTGGAAGCAGCCGATGAAATGCAGCAATAAAATCAGATGTTTGTCTTGTATTCTGAAATGATACCTATCATCATTTTGAGTTACCGAAAGCCTCTGGAATAAGTTGTTTGCCTGAGCTGCATTACAAGAGTGGAAGTGATCTGTCTCATGCATTGTTGGAAATTCATAAGGAAAGGGAAAAAAGAATCTGACATTTCCTTGCCCAACAGTTGAAACTCAGACTTCATTCACGAAACCTTCCAAACAAACATTCGTCCAAGTTGCAAATACAAAAAGATCCTTATATGGCTTTAGAGTAACGAAACAAATGCTTGCTCATGTTTTTCCTCTCATGTTTCTGAGTCTTCTGCATTCCATGGCTTCATGGCTATCTGACTACATCATCTCTTACAAGGATAAACAAGCCGGCGCAGAAATTGAAATCATTGCATTTCAGGTTGATTTAGCTAGAAGACTTTTATTTTTCAAGCGTATGTAAAATCTGTAGCTGACACTGTTTTCTAGATGAGCATCTGCCATAGAAATGTTGCTTTTCTGGACTGTGCCAAGTAGCTGATTTCAACACATGGCTGGTGCCTTTTTACAGTAATGTGAAATGGTTGTTTGTGTGATTTTTGACTAATAAATATCTTGGGGCAGAGAGGGGAAAAATTCTTGAAACTATGAATGGGAGGGGATACTTCTTGGGGAAAAATTGGAGAAAATGTGAAACACCTAAAAAAAATACTAATACTTTAAGAATGGCAACATACCTTGGTACTTCTCCCTGAATATTTGTTGTTCCCCCCACCCCTCGTCAACCAACCAAAGATTCTTTTGGATATTCTTGCAAAGTTTTGCTCTATTTCAGAACTGACTTCAGGTCAGAATTCAAAAGCAGATCATGACTTGCTCAAGGGATAGTCAGGAAGGAGGTGACTGAACAGTGTGAACTGACAGAGGAGGTTCTAAGAAACTCGATAGCAAGTTTGGCCTTCCCACGGCTCAGTGTCTGAAATGGCTGTAAAACATGGCTTGCTGTTCAGTAATGCTATGAATTTATAAATGCTCAACATGAATAGGAAAAAAATAAATTTATCCCATGTTATCTGACATGAAATTCCAGTGTTTCGTGCTGAGAAGGATACAAGCAGTGAGGAACTTCTTTGCAAGTGGGTTCTGAAGAGCAGCGTAAGTTTAGAAGTGAGGACCACACTCACAGTTTGTAGACAATTGCACTACCTGCTTGCAGACATCGGTGCAAAGGCATGCTTATGTGTGTCATGTGGTGTAGTGTTTAGACGGCTAGACAAAGGACCAAACTAGCCATTTACTTTTGCCTCACAGCAGCTGTGGGGAATGGCTATTTAAAAATAAAGCTGAGCCTGTATGGACTTGGAATGCCACTACCAGGGTTAGGAAGGGCTCGTACGCCCTTTCCATTTTCTCTACCAAAAGAGTGTGTGTGTGTGTGTGTGTGTGTGTGTGTGTGTGTGTGTGTGTGTGTGTGTGTGTGTGTGTGTGTGTGTGTGTGTG
>NC_059426.1:45969428-45984428 GCF_021028975.2 Sphaerodactylus townsendi | reverse complement strand
ATAATGCCAGATGTCCTGCTCTTATTTCATTACACAATATAGCTCAGTAACACACAATAGATACTCTGTATACCTCATTACTAGTCTACAGTACAAACACCCGTTAAAAGCAACCCTACCATGGCTCACTGTCTGTGCAGTCCTGGCACTGGTGTAAAACTATGGAAACCCATTTCATTACTAGATGAGTATTCATTCTATCAAAAACCACTGCCCTTTTAAAAAGGCATCGTCTGTAAGAAGGTCAGCATGGGTCTATAGAACGGGGGGCGGGGGGGCGAAGAAAGGGTGACCAAATGGCTACACTTGTTTAGTTTCATCCAGCTCTATGATTCTGGCTGTTTCCACACAGTCAGAGCAGCGGGGCTGCATCAGCATGATTCATTCCGATGCAAGCCCCGGGAATGGCCCTGCTGGCTGCGCAGCTGACAGAGCAGGCTCCACACGCCACGCAGTCCCCCAAAAGCCTTCTTACTTCCTCCTGCCTTCCGTAGCTCTGTGGAGGCCAGGGGACACGCCCCCATGGCCAGAGCAACGACTGCAGGGACAGAGGCCTGGAGGTGTGTCCCCTGGCCTCCACAGAGCAACAAAAGCCAGGAAAAGGTAAGGAGGCATTTGGGGCTGGCACAGGGAAAACGCCACCTTTCACCTGCTGCCATTCACACAGCAGTGGGTGAAAGACACCGCTTTTGAAAAGCCTCATTCCCCGAGCAAGGTTCAAAAGCGGCGTTTTCGCGCTGCTTGGGTGGCAGCACAGCGCTGCTGTGATGCAGCAGAGCCTGCTGTGCAGACAGCACCCCAGGGACGGTGTTTTTACCATCCCCAGGGTGCTGCTATTGGACTGTGTGGAAACAGCTTCTGTGATCTTCCTTTTCCCAGTCTTGCCCTATGAAACACTAGCCTCCTATTTCAACACCCCCACCCCAACAGTGACTTTCTTACAGTTCTCCATGTTCTTTTAAAAAAGAAAACATTTGCTTTTCTCTCCCTTCTACCTTATTCCCCCTCCCATCAACTGCCTGCCTTCTGGACTATTTATCTGATCCTCTTTAAACTTCAGCCCCTCCCAATCCAGGAAATGATACTGGAAACCTGGCAGGAAGGTTCATGATCCTGGCTCCACTGTGGCTAGGCAGTGTGGCTGCTTTGCGCCCAGAACAGGCAATGCTAGGGACCACTATTATGCCAACAACATGGAAGGTGAGCCTGCATTCTTACTCAGTATTGTAAACTGGACTCTCAAGTAAAAAAGGAAGGCCCTGTTGGCACATGCCAAAGGCAACATGTTACAGAAGTCTGGCTGTCTGCCCAGATATCCAGAGGCAGGGCCAAAAGCCACGACTCTGTTCCACTGTACATGTATACAATGCCCTTGCCTTTGAATTCCTGAAAAGACCAGGGAGAGAGAGGAGTCACTAGCAATGCAATACAAGTATCTGAGAAGTGACAGCCAGTCAGAGACACAGCAGTGCAAACTCTCCTGATGAAGAGAAAACGAAGAGAAAATGATATATCTTACTTGTATGACCTCCTGTTCTTGTCTTTGTGATGAACAGTTGTATCAATGTGACCTGTCCATGCTAAAATTTGAATCTACCTGGGCAGGTTTTACCCCCTAAGTGCATATTCTGTTGCGTGACTAAGTGCTCTCATCCAGCGAGGAAATGCCAGACAATGCAGCCATCCTTTGAGGGTGTGAAAAAAAAATATGCTAAGTGCAGACTGGCTGAATTAAATAGCAAGAAAGAGGTCACTAGTGCTTTATGCAATCTAGCTTTAAAGTCCCTTTTGTAAAATTAAATGATTATCCCTTTAAAAACTGTTTTCTTTCTTCCTCCCTTTCCTGCCATGTTCCAATGGGCTCAATAGATTCAACTTCTACCTATTCCCTATGTGCTCAGATGCCCTTTCTTGAACATTTCTAACTCATCAGCCAGTTATAATTCCCTCCCCAAAGAATGCTGGAAGCTTGTATTCCCAGTATAGTTCTGTAATAGAAAGTTTGATGCCCTTGCTTTTATATTGAAGGTTCTGCTACTCACTAAGGCAGCATTTCATCCTACTGCACCTTTGAGTGTACTTTATGCACCGCCAAACCTTCTCTTTTCATTCTGGTCCCTCTGGGCTAGAACAAGAAGCACACAGGAGAATTTAAAGCTGACCTGCTTAAAGGCAATCATCCAACTGCACACAACCAAACCGGCTCGACACAGTCCATTCTTCTAGATCCCCAGTTAGCCGTATAAGGAATTGGAATGTGGCACAATCACCCTCAACGTTATTCTGGTGTTTTCCTGGCCAGCATTATCAACTGGCAATGGAACAGAGGCTGCCACAGGATAGTGATGACAACTGCTATTGTCAGAACTGTCCTATGGCTGCCTCCATTCTATTCTCTGGACTGGAAGTAGCAAATGCCTCACTTGCAATGCCTTCTCTTCCTTGCTATCTCAGCTACATGCCAACAGGGATGTACAAGGTGAGTCACAATTACTGAGTTAGTTCCAATCTTATGAATTAGACTACTCACAGTTAACTAAACTACTCACAGTTAACTAAGACTACTCACAGTAAACTAAACTAAAATATTTATAGGGCCACTAACGCATGGTAATTCCATCCACTGCAAATTTCTAAGGAAAATTCTAAGGAACATGCTTGGAGCTTTGTGTTCTGATAGACATCAAAACCCAGTACTACATTCTGCTTTGTAATGAATAAGGCACCAAAAGCTTACCCACAACAGAGGCTTTTTTGCGCCTTATTGTTGAAGTTGATTGTCTTTTTGTAGCAGGCATAATTCTGTCTCCCTTTGGCCTCAAACTTTCTATCTTGGCACAGGCACTGCATATAATTGACAAACTAATGTGGTAATGCATGTGACTGTTTTAAATTACATTATTAATAAGCTTGAAGCAACAGACACAAACAGTCACCCAAAAATTATGCTTTATATTCCGGTTACTTTTAAGCAGCATTTCCCTTCCCACCCGCTATGTAAAATAAAAATGTTCTTCCTTTCTCTTCAAATCTTGTATTACCTTTATGGAATGCCACTGTATTGCATAACAAATTTTGCAATTCAGACAGAAGAATATCGAGGGGAAATGGTGCCTGGGGGCAACACCTCCTCTGGGCGCCCCTGTGCTCGGGGGTGGAGCTCGGGCACAGGGCTTGTATTGAGCCCTGCCCCTGCCTCTATGCAGGCCAGCTCCTGCTGTCCCCAGGGCCTGGGGAGGGCAAAAGCCGGCCTGCATAGAGGCTGGGGGGGCTAAATGGCATGGGCGCATGCCGTTTCATCACATGGGGGGTACCCGGTGCCCCCCATGACTGAAAGCCACGTGCCCGGGGACATGGGAGACCCTACGTCCCTATAGGGCTAGGTCAGGGGTAGGGAACCTGCGGCTCTCCAGATGTTCAGGAACTACAATTCCCATCAGCCTCTGTCAGCATGGCCAATTGGCCATGCTGAGGTAGAAGGCTGATGAAGGTAGTTCCTGAATTTATCTGGAGAGCGGGCTCTACAAGGCTAGGTGGTACACCTCTGAATTCATATAACATGAAACAGCAGAAAAGAACAAAAAAGAATGAGCAGCTATCATGCTTCGGCTGCAGGTGGTCCACAGGATTATTCCTTTCAGTTTCATATCCTCTCCTGTCCATATATGCTGAAAAAATGTTATCCAACATTACATGATACACTTGTAACTCAGTTAGGCCTAGGGAATGGCCACAAAATCAGAAGGGCGAACTGTGCAATGGGTTTGGCTATTTGAGGACAATTCATGAGCTATAAGACCACAGGGAGGTTTACGTAATTCTTTTTAAGCCAAGAGGGGTTAGGCAAACTATGGGTCAGTGCATCTGCAGTATGAATAGAGTTAACTTCGATCCTCATGGAGTGGACTGGAAATAAATAGGGATAAGCCAGTGTTGGTAAGGCTTTTCTAAAAATTCAGCTTTTTGCAGGGGCATGATAGGTTAAACTTGCTAATGGCAGTAGAGTTTGAGGTTTTGTCAGACTCACCAAACATTTTAATGCTTCTATAAATTTGATTAGATACCCAAAGCCTTTGAAATGAGGTGGGATAAAAAACCAAAATAAATAATCAAGAAACAACAAAGCAGACAACAAGAACAAGTGTGGCGAAGTGGTTAGAGTGCAGGATGAGGGCTTGGAGCCTGGAGCTCAAATCCCCATTCAGTCAAAAAAAGGGCATGGGGTATCCTGAGCCGTGTCTCAGCGTAACCCACTTCCCAGGGGGTACTGAGAGCATAAAACAGAGGATGAGAAAAGTATGCATGTCACATTGACCTCCTTGAAAGTAAAATGAAATTATATTCTGAGTGATGGACAGAAAAAGTTGTTGTTTTGACAGAAAGGAGACGGAGTGTTTTTAAGAGTGCTGGAAGCATCTGAAGTACTGGCAACGGTTCTGGATTATAGCCTGTACTTTGACCCACAGAACCCAACTGAAGCCACTGAGAATCAATCCATCTCCTATTTCTGTTTCCCTTCATTGTATCTTTATCTTGGTTTGATTATATGTAGATTTAAATTGCTGCTTGCTATGATTTTATAGGGGTGATTATAAGCCGCACTGAGTATCTGTTTGAAAGGCAGTGTATTAAAATTTAAAACAAGCTTACAAATGCATTCAGAAAGTAGCCTGCATCATTTAGACCTTTATCTTCACAGTTCCACTCCTGACTTGAATGTCATCATCATATTAAAGAATGCCAGGAAGATGGAGTCCTGTATTGGGGTGTGTTTGGGTGTGTGATAAATGCATCAAATTTGCACAGAACAAAAAGAACAGATTTATTCACTTACCACAGTGTTATTCAGCATTAACAGAGTTCATGGAGTATGTTTCTTACCTAAATCTAGGTCTGAATCAACGTTTAAATTTGACCACCCCACCATAATTTACAGTACTTATTTTTTTCCTCCATTCAGAGCAATGCCTTGCTGCTATAGTATGAGCAATTAAAACATGCACTTGGCGGGAGATATTAATGGGCTGCCCAAAGTGATGTGATAAACTGTTCCATGTCTTTGGTGGTAACTCTACCAATAAATAATTCAGCAAGGAGTCCGTTCTCCACTGGAAACAATTGAAGCAAATGAAGCATTTTACACTGGGGCTTCTACAACATGCATTTCTTCTTCTGGCACCGTGTTTCCAAAATCTCGCTCTTTAATATCAATAGTTGTTCTTTCATTTGCTAGGTCTTTAAAAAGCAAGGAGGAAAAAAAAAAGAACAAGGTGCCAAGGAGAGCAGTTTATTTGACCTTTTAGATCTCTTTTTGACCTTTTAGATCCCTTGCACCTTCTTCCTCTTTTTTTCTCCTACCTACCAGTGCGGCCTTCTTTTCTTCCCCAGTAGTTCTTATGTGAAAGGAATGCAGGTCCCCAGCCATGAGGCAGGTGATCCATGTGAAACCAAACTATTTAACTGAACATGAAGAATGAATGAATGTCAAGGTAAAAAATTAAGGATTGTTTTTCTCTCTGAAGACTCTGCATACAGCTATGCAATAGTATTGACTCAAGAAGGAACACTGAACACTGGAAGTGTTCAGTCAGCATTTTAAACTATTATGAGCTACCTTCTGAACCATTGCCAAGTTAATAGACAATGAAAGATAATGAGCTTGAAATTGGGTGTTAAATTGCATTTTTGGTTGTCTCTCTCTCTCTCTTTTTGTCTTGAAGTTTAACCATTTCCTGCAGAAGCAACATTCTCGTTTGGTCTGTCCTTATGTAAACGTCCATTTTTAGGTCACAGATAAAAATCAAAGATGTATAGAACTAAATTATTTTGTCCATTTGCACATATGTGCTGAAAGGGAAAGGGAAGAAAATACAGCTGAGGGAAGAAGGCAGAAATATATCTGAGGGAAGGAAGGAACATGAAACATGTGATATTACATCGGAGCATGTTGCCAGTTATATTGTTAGGACTGTTTACTGAGAATGTTACCACTAGTATTATCTACCCAATTACTTGATGCCAGCAGCTTAGGATGAGATCATCATGTGTTTCCTTACGTAGGACACAATCCATTATGAAAATTGGTCTGCCCAATTCAAAAACAATAACTTTAGGGTATAAGATCTGACAAGGAAGATTAGAGAGAAAAAAATATAAATTATGAGTAAAAATACCACAAGTATATGAAATTCTACTTCTTTCTCTCTTTTTTTATTATCTTTTCGAAGTAAATCTACAGTAAGGGTAAAACATATATGCTTTCTGTAAGAAAAGTTGGAAGTCTTCTATTTTATGGATTTGTTTAAAGTTGTTTTGTCTTTATATTTTGGAGCCTATGTTAAATAAATTGTTAAATAAATAAAGATTTAATTAAAAAAGAAAGGAAATTGGTCTACCTAAGCCCTGCTGAAATGAATTGACAAGTGCAATTAACAAAGGAGTTATTTGGGTTATGTTTTACAGAAAGGAGGAACATCACTTGTACTCCTGCTTATTGTGTTCAAATGGTACTATTAACTAGGGCTATATTAAGGACTAGAGTAGGGCATAGCAGAAAAGGGAATCTTTGTGGTTCATAGGACCCTGACTTTTTAGACAACAGAGTCTGCACATTGAATTATGCCCAAGGACTCTCAAGATCCAATGCACACCATGAAGAGCCACTGTAATATTGGTTCTCACTCGCCTCAGTACCAGTAAAGGGGGCGGCTGCCACATTTTTCAACAGTAGCCACCTGAAAGCAACCTTCAGAGGCAAATCTAGACTGAACACGTTAGAGCAGGGAAACCTCAAGGTTATAGCACAACTGATGTTTGGAAATTGGAATGGGTCCAACCTGACTGCACAGATTTTCAAAGACTGTGGGTAGCTATGTTGTCCAAATTAAAAGAACAGCAGCTATATAACCCCTTTTATTTGGACCAATCCTGTGTCACTTTGGTATCATATGGCTTTTGCTTTTGTTCTGACTTTAAAGTCTCTCATTGGACAGAAATAGTAAGAAATTCTAACTACCACTACAAATGATGGACCACAAAATAAAAGGGTAAAACATCATTTGAAGCCTGGAAAATCTATTCACCAGAGAAGATCAAACTGTCACAGCATATATGCTCATGTATTTTAATTCATACAAAATATATACTATTCTAACCCCAGAAGTAGACATTATAACACACAGCTCAATTTCCCTTCTTCTTCAAACTCGCCCAGGAATATCCTGTAATATAAAATAAAGAGGCTAGAAAAGGCAGCATATAAGTCTTGCCAATACTTAGTCAACAAGAAGGAACACAGACTGAAAAAACAAATATAAAATGACAATAAGGTGGGTGAAAAGAAAAATATGAAGACATATTGCTAAAAATATTAGACAATAAGAATTTTTTTAAATATTAGAAGCAAAAATTATCAGAAGTTGATCTAGTAATAAAAATACGCAACTATATATATATATATACACACACACACACACACACACACACTCACTCACTCACTCACTCACTCACTCACTCACTCACTCACTGTGACACTCATTTCACCTACTACTCACTCCTCCTCCTCCACTCACCTCCTCCACTCACTCACTGCTCACTCCCACTCCTCCTCCACTCCTTACATTATATATGCACATACAACACCAATTTTTTAAAAGAGATCCATAAGAGATCCAGAAAATTATTGGCCAGTTAGCGAGATGTCTTTTCCAAGTATATTGATGGAAAGAAACTGTTATTAAACAGAGAATCTGAAACTCAAAGAATATGTCCTACTGAGGAAGAATCAGCATGGTTTCTGTAAATGGAAGTTCTGTCTCATCAACTTTCAGAGTTCTTTGAGGATGCTTTAAGAGACACATATACAAGGCTGATCAACTAGACATTATGACTTGGACCCAGCCTAATGTTTCCTAGGTGCAAGAATTTCCACTCACAAAGTGTGATTTTTCCTCCTCCACCCCTTGCCGAAAATGCCTCCACATCCTGTTTCTGGAGAGTCTCTCTCTCTCAAGGAAAGGAAGTTGCACTTTATGGGTGGAAATTCTTGCACTGGTTTGGATCCAAGCCTATATGCTTGGGAGTTCCAAAGAACTTTTGACAAAGTTCTTCAACAAAGCTTTCCATGTAAGGCATAAAATTATGGGTCTTCTTGAATTAAAACTTGGCTAAATTATAGGAAACAGATAATAGTATTAACTGGAAGCAAGTGAATAGTATATTGGGACCAGTGCTGTTTAATATGTTCACAAACTGAGGATAAGAAGTGAAGTCACCAATAATGCAATTCTAAGCAGAATTATAACCTTCTTCAAGTCTGTTGGTTGAGAATGATGTAACTCTATTTAAGATTGAAGTACATTTACAGATTGTACTCAGTTATTCAGGATGGTGCGAACTACAGTAAATTGTGAAGAGCGTCAAAAATATCTTCCTCAAACTGGGTGAGTGGAAAAAAATGTTCACCATAAAGTAATGCACACACTAGAGGTGGGATTCAGCCAGTTTGCACTGGTGCTGCTGAATCAGTATCTAACTGGCTGAATCCCACCAGACCACGCCAGGGTGGCGGCAGATCGGGCCGCTGGCCCAGAGGCATGTGGCCCAATCAGTGGCCACCCTGGGGTGGTGCCATGGTGCATGGCCTTGGGGAAGAGCTGGGAAGCCTGCTGGAGTGCCAGCAGGTCCTGCCACTCCAGCAGGCTGCACTGCCAGCCCAGGGGCATGAGGCCCGATTGGCAGTGGGCCAGCCCCCTATGGGAGGCCTGGCTAGCCGCAGATGGGGCTGTGTGCATGGTGCAGCCTGCTGGGGTGGCCTGCCCTGCTGGCGTTCCAGCAGCCCTCCCAGCCCTCCCCTGAAGGCCACACCATAGCCAGCCCCCCAAAGTCACCACCTTTCCTTGCCTCCCCCTTGTCCAACATCGGAAAGGGGGCCAGGGGTGCAGCAGCCAGGTAAATGGGCAGGGGGGGCACATGGGGGAAGGGTGAACTGGAGGTTGATCCGGTTGGATCCCACCTCTGGCACACACACACACACACACACACACATATATACACACACATACAGACACACACATTTGTGTTAGGATATTGTAATAATGGAAAAGATGCAGCCAAGGGTAGCTAAAAAGAGGTTATAGTGCCTTCCCAGGGAAGGCTTCCCTACAGAGAAAAGCTAAGGAGTTGGAGGATTTTTAGCTTAGAGAAAAATGAATGGGTGGAGGAAACATGAAAGAGGTTTATAAATATGTATGGGGCAGAGCACTTGGGTAGAGATAACTTTTTCTCCCTCCTTCATAATATTAGAACTTATAGTAGGTTCAAGAAATACAAACAGGGAGCATTTCTTCACTTAATTAACTTGTGGAATTCGCTGCCTCAGGATACCAGGATGGCCAGCAGTTTAGTTGGCTTCAAAAGAGAATTAGATTAATTTACTGGCGATAAGCTCATCAATGGCTATTAGTCACAAGGACTCAGTGGAATCTGAACACAGAAACACCCTGAATACTGGTGGTAGGACACAACAGCAGCAAATGGGCTTAGGCTCCCTTCTGGGGGCAATGAGTGAAACAGGATGTGGTATCACTAGTCTGGCCCAACATGGCTGCTCTTAAATTCTAACATGACATCACACTGCAAGTTTTTCCACCCCTAATTTTACTGTGTTTACTACCACTTCTGGGAACTGAGAATATATTATGTTAGGAGATGTTAAAGATAAAGAGAAATACAGGAAACATAAAACTGCTTTATTTGGCAGTAGTATCCAGGATTAATGTAATCTAGTTTTGGGCACAGAATGGCTCTCTAGAGTCAGGTACCTAACCAAAACATGCTCAAATGCACAGAACTATATATATACATCCTAAAAATCCTACAGCTTTCAAAGCTGATGGTGTAATGAGTTAAATAGTCTCCCAAATTATCTACACATTCATTACAGACAGAGAAGAAAAGCAATAGGAGGATAGTTACCTGGAAAGCCACTTGAATGAGATGACCAATAGTATCACATTAGGATAGGAAGCTAGTCTTATCCTCATTAGTATAACTGTAGGATCTTCCTTTTACTTTCATTTTAAACTAATGAATTAAATTAATCCAGGTTCATTTTTATAAGCCTCTTGAGTCCAAACATGGAGGACAGTCATTTTAGAAAACAATAAATTTTAAAAAAGCATGCAGCATGCATTAAGTACACGTATTTCATAAGACCCTAGGTTAATACAACTGGCATCTAGTGTAATTAATCCTTGTTAGTCTAACAACTGATATCCCTCCCTAGCATGTTTCCTTTAAACATTAGGATGTTAATTAAATGTTTTCTGGTTTCCTCTTTTGGGGGGAGGGGGAAGGAGGATTTTTGTCTGTAGCCTCCAATATAACAAAATATCATGCAATACTTATTCTGAATAAATACCTTATAGAGATGTTTCCTTACAATATCTGGTCTCTTGCAGAAATTCTGAAGCCTTTTAAAAAGCTGTTCAGGTGTAGAATACAGATATTCAGCTGCGGGAAAAACAGATACATTTTTAATGAAACAAAAACCTCAAAGCACACACTCGATATTAGTCACTTTACTAATTAAAAATGCATATTGCTCTGTGCCGCCTTGTGTTTTACATTATTTAAGCATGATTTTATAAGGTTACCTCAGCTCACAAGGATGTTTAATGCTAAATAAGACTGTGTAGTTGTGCTGTTTAGACATCTCCTTTGGGTGATTAAAATACATTATTCTAATGTAACACAATGCATATGTGATACATTTAGTGATGAGATTTTTCAAAGGACTGGTACTACATTAGTGTGCATCTTGTAGCAGGGGTTGCATATTATTAAGAATTAAATTGTTTAAATAATTTGGTATGATTTTTCAGGCCCCAATTTTTCTCTCCGTATATCATTAAAAAAATCTGCAAGCTATGGCAGCCAACAGCGACCTTTTAAATAAAAATCTATCATTATAGACCGTGTATGCTAACAATGAAGAATGCTATTTCAAAACTTGCTTTTGTGTTATCTTGAAAGAACAGATGGTAAATATAAACTTCGTCTAATGTATTAAAACACATTTAAAAAATTCCTCAGCGCTAACATGGTAGCTTGCCAAATAAACAATTGCTCTTGCTTAAGTTTATTCTCAAACTTTGTATGTTAAAGTTAAACATGAATTAAAACATCAACAGAAAAAATGTTTAGGTGGTGAAAAAGTACCTGGAAATATTTCTGGATAGACCAAAGCCTTGGGACAGAGCGGATAACAGCCACAATATACAGCTTCTATCCTAAAAAGGAGAAAATCCATAGCATAGCATAGCTTACATTATGGAGCCCCAAAATTTACTTGTGGCCAAAAGCACAGAAGTTGGCTGCAACATCTTATCCACTATGCTTCACTGTAATCTCCCTAAATGCCAAAGTTGCTCTTTTTAAAGATAATTTTATTGATCACATGAATTACATAGAACAGAACAGGGAGCATATGTTTTGTTCACTGAATAAATCAAAGCACAGCTCTGTATTTTTTTAAATACTGCTCAACACGTTTTTATAATCAGCAGACATGGCAAAGCGTGGCGTGCTTTTCTTCACAGCAACTGGAGAGAAGCAAAGACCCCACGATACTCATTTCCCACAATACCCTCTTTCAAAATGTTATCAAACGGATAGGCATTACAGAGCAGTCGCCGCAGACCTGCAGCCACTTTATACAGCTATAAGATATTTTCAGAACAATGATACTTTATTATTATTATCATTAGTAGTAGTAGAAGTAATACTGGTGGTAATACTTTTTTCATTCTTATTAGCATCAGTATCATTTCTGGAACAGCTTCTATATGCATAAAGCTTTACATAATGCAAGGAAAGAAATCCCTGTGCTACAGAGCTCACATTTAAAAATTTGGCTGAAAGAGTTAATGAAGGAAGGAGAAGGCAATAAGGGTGAAGAGTGGACTGTAACCACTAGTTGTGATCCTGTGAGGGAAAATTCCACAAATGAAAGCACAGTTGAGGTTCTGAGGATAGGGTTGACCTGGAGCTCTTGTGCTGGACTCTCCAAAATTTTTTACATATAGAAGACTTTTCAGATTTTAAAAAGTGGTCTGAAAGTTCTCCGTGTGTGGGTGTACACACATGTGGAACTTTCTACGAACCAGAAACGGAGGGAAAAGACTGCTAGGAAGAGCTGAGTGGCCGTGCAGTGCTTAGTCACAGTTGTTATCTTTACATACAGAAATTCAGCCCCTCTCTGCGAATGCTGCCTAGGAAAGTCTGAAAATGCACAATAGAATGAATCCACTTAGCAGTATGACTATATATTTTAAATTACAGATTACAACCCAGCCTTCACTTTTAACAGGTTGCCCAAGTACTCGGTGGGGTCAATTGATTTTTAAAGGGAAGTGATTTACTGAGTCAGCTTCCTTGAGCTGTGATTTATGAATCATAGCCCACTTTCAGAGGCATCCAACAGTCAAAAAGTTTCTCGAACAATTACAAAGCCGCCTTGCTAAATTGAGTATTTTGTTAATACTTCCATGTTTTTATCACATTAGGATCATTTATATGTTCACCACACACACACACACACACACACACACACACGCTATGGTTCTGACATGCAATAAACTTTAAAGACAAAACTAAAAATTTGTCGGTCAGAAATTTGGGCAGTGAAGCTAAAACCACTTTTTAAGACTACTGTTTAATATGTGAGACTCTTTGAATGGCACCCACCAAGCTGAAGTGGCGTCCCCCCACCCTGTAACTTCACCACCTTCTCCCCATTTATAGTGTCCAGAGTCAGTAGTAACATTTCACCTTGTTAATTTACAACTGCAAAGCAACAATATATTGTGCCTTTTGTTTCCAGGATTTTAAAACATTTTTTTTAAAGTTTCCCCTGACAATAATTTAAGCTGTCCTTAAAAATAAAACCCTGTAATATGTACATCACAACAGTTTTAAAGCTTAGATTGTCTAACACCGTGAGCCCAATTTAGTCTGCTTGAGCTCTGGATCAAAAGTAATTTGCACAACGTGAGGGTAAAGAATGAATTGAGATTACTGGAGCCCTATATTGACCTCCCATTTTCCCCAAATGGCCCCCCAGTGCTGAAATGTACCCATGTTAATAAGCAGGGAAAGGGAAAACAGGGCAGCTTATGGAATAGGAGCCATATGTAAGAACTGCACCTGCAGGGGGCGAGAGCACACCCAACATCCTAAAGCACTGGGATTGATGTATTTCTTTTTATTCATTATTATTGTATATGTCAGAAGGAAGAGAATTATAATATTTCTTGTGTTGCCCAAAAGGGATTGTGAAACTTTAATAGTGCAATCCAGACTTGGAGGGAGGGGGGAGGGGAAGCTTCAGTCAGCACAGAAAGGAGGGAAAGTTTAAATCCCTCCAGCTGCCCAAATCACCCCATAGGACAAAAGCGTTTGCAGCCTGGAATGCAAGTAAAAGCCAACTAAGGTCAGCTCCACCCCCAGAAAAACCCCTGCCCAATTACATACACTCCCATACCAAGGTACACAGAGACCCAGACTTCTGGGTTTTGCTGCCACAGAGATGAGGGGCAGTCAGTTACTGGCACCTCGGCCCCCTCCGCCAGTGGGGGTGCCTCTTTCACTTGCAAAGGGGCAAATACATTGGCTTTAAGTGTTCAGTGCCCCATCTGGATTGGGCTGCCTGTGATACTTTGTATCATTGTTCTATAACACTAAGTATGTCTCAATGCATTCCCTTCTCTGAAACAGAATACCAAATTACAGTGAAAATCATCTTTAATATACGCAAGACTTCTTTCCCAAGGACTCTATCTGACAAATTACTACGATCAGAATTCAATATATACATGATTTGACAGTCAGACTTCAGGATCTGGAATTAACCGTTGTATTTGAAAATGACTCTTCATATTTATGGAAACATAAACAATTGGCTGGCTGTTGTGCGTTTTCTGGGCTGTGACATGTCTCTGATAATGCCAGCTATAGATGCGGGCAAAACATTAGGAGCAAAAACTACCAAGCCATGGCCACACAGCCTGGACAACCCACAACAACCAGTTGATCCTGACCATGAATGCCTTCGTCAATACACTAAACAGTTGGCTCAGAAAAGTTTGAAGGAACAGATTATGAGTGGCAGTGTACAATGTAATGACAACATCTCTTCCCTGTATCAGCCTAATCCAGCAAAGGGCAATGCACCCATAGAGACAAGTTTCATAAAACAGATTCTTACCCTGCTCTTCCCTTATGCCTGCACACATGTATAAGGATTCAATTCAGGGAAACTAAAAATCTCTATATTCAACAACCTTGCTTGCATAGGAGTTCCACATCCAAAGATTCACAAATAGGCCTACTATGGATTGTGGAAAATAATTTAAATGCACATATACACAAGCCCTTCACACTGCTCCATGGTTCTTGATGACAACCTAGAAACAGCATAACTTTTCCCTATTCCTACCATGCGAAAGATAGATTTAAATTGGGCTGCAATCACATACTTGTCCCCCATTTTGATTTCTGAATAGTCCTAATGAAACAACATTCTCCTGAATATACTGTTGAACGACCTTTATATTCCAATTAACAAATCATCTGCTAAATCTATGAATCTTAATATTCAGATCTGTTCCCTTCAATTCATACAATTTATCTGCAAATAGTTGTTGGGCTTCTGATTCTAAATATAATTAGCTGATAATTTTGCTTGGCTGAATTACTTTTCTGGAGGGCCTGCTAAGTCTCTCAGTTGCATTATCTAGCAATAATGAATCTGATAGGTGAAATTTTTTACTGTAATGAGGATGAGACACAGTTGTGACACCTGAGTCTGGTAATAACAGAAGACTGCTAATTATCGACAGCACTTTTTTGTGTGATGCACAGAGGAAAAAAAACTCTCATTATTAAAAAAAATAAAAAGTTACAATTATAAGTGACACCAGAGGAGAGTAAATAAAATGG
>NC_059426.1:45936928-45964428 GCF_021028975.2 Sphaerodactylus townsendi | reverse complement strand
TTGCAGGCGGGATAAAATAACCCACTGTCCTGCTGGCATGCCTTCGTGCAGGCAGTGAACGGAGCCCGCGGAAGGAATACGGGCTGCCATCGCGCTTTCCCACAGGCTGCCATTGCCAGATTCTTTGGAAGAAAAACTTTTTTTTTTTTAAAGAAGGGGCCTGTTAAAACGGAAAGCTGCTTGGGCAGCCATTCGGCAGCGAACAATCTCTTGAATTAAAGCACTAAGAGAATAGCTGATAGTGTGATTCTTGAAAAACCCAGGTTGGGGGGGAAATGCAGGGTGGACTTACGTTAGGAGCGGAATCCGTGGGAAGTTTCCCCTCAACATGGGGTTTGTACCGTGGTCAGCTCGGGTTTATTAGCCCGTGTGGAAGGGGCCTCTGTCTTGTTGCTATCTCTGTCTTAGGCAAATCCTAAACCACAGTGGAAGACAAAATATGGTGGAGCTGTGTCTAGTGAAAGCAATTTAGGGCACCAGTACTAATCACTTGCAGATCTCAACTCAGCAGCTAAGATCAATTATCTAAATGGGGGGAGGGGAGAAATTGATCATTATAATATGATCTTTAAGCAACATATTCTTGTTACTATTATTAAAGTTATCTCTATCCATTAATTGAAAGTGGCTTACAACAGTAAGAACACCAAAAACTACAGCAATAAACCAGAAAGAGACAGAATTGTTGACTGAAGTCATTAAAAAGAGCAATGAAAGAACTGTTACAAACATCAGCATAACACTACCTGTTGAACAATCATAAAGAAGTCATAAACTAACTCAACCAAAAACCGACCAAAGAAGTAAGGCCTTCCTGGTACCTAAATACAAACAAGGAAGATTTCAAATTGAACCTTAGGGGAGAGTAAATTCGATAAATATGGTTTCACCACTGAAAAACCCTACCACTTTTCAGCTACAGTCTCACCTCCATAGACAGGAGTATCTGGATAAAGGTCTCTGAGGGCAATCTTAGAAGATAGGTCAACTTCACATGCAGTACAATTGCCATTAGTGGATCATATAAACAGTGTGCAGTGTTCTTGGACCAAACCTTGTTGGAAAAGCAGGCTGGCATTGCCAAGAGTGCCTTCTTTCATCAAAACTGTTCTTCCTTCTACATTCTGCCAAACTTAAAACCTCTCCCCCTTCCACCTGCAGCCTGATGGGGTCCATCAATGAACTGTGTGCTCTGCCTCCAAGGTCTGCGTGGACTTTGAGGCGGTGAACACAATTCAATGCTGGGCCCGACCAAGTTGAGCCTGCTGTTTAAAGCTGGTCCCAGCCAGGTCAAGCCCAGTGTTGAACTGACCAGGTCCAGCTTTAACTGCTGGCTCTGCTTCTGAAGGCCACATGATTTCAGAGCTTTGGAGGAAGAACCCACAGTTTAAGGCTGGATCTAACCAGAACGAAGTGGAGCTTTTGGCAGGGAGGAAGAACGTGGCAGCCGAGGGCGTCCCCTTCAAGTGGTGCCAGGGACATGTGCCCTGGCTGCCCCACCCTAGATGCACCACTGCATGGACTACTCTTTAAGCAAACTCAGAAACTTCAACTAGTGTAGAAAGACGATATATGCCTTCTTATGATGCTCAGCCGCAATATGGATATTGTACCAATTTAAAATGAGCAGCACTCATTATTAATTTGCTTTTTGATTCAAATCAATGGGCTGGTACTTACTTTTAAAGCTATTTATGACCTGGAACCTACCATCTTTCCTATATCTCTATAGAGACAGACTTCGTTGTACCAATTATTTCCTTTGGTCACCAACCCTGTTTTAAGAGCTTATAGTTTTATGTAGTGTTTTAGTACTACAATAATTTAGCACTGTGTTATAAACTCCATTTCTTGGCCTCAATGTCATGTTGGTAAGGTGCCTAGAGTTAAGCAAGAAAGGCAGGATTTAAATATTTTAAATAAAATAACTGTGCGTGACTAGAGTTGTACTGAAGCAATAGCGTCTTCTGAAATCATTAAGACTCTTCTCATCAAAGGCATTGGGTATGGTATTGGCTCTTATGAGCATCAAGAGAACCTTCCCAGCTACACAGGTCCATTTTTTACGAAGTAGATTAATATGTTACAAATCCCTTGCTGCAATAAACAAATGATTAGAACATTAAGCAGGGCTAATTTAATGATACTGTAAATATAACAGACTCTTACCCTTGGTATAAAAGTTGGTACAGACTTTCAGCCAAGAAGTGATCTCTTACTTATTGAACCAAAGAAATTACCCTCCAAATGCCCATCATTCTATCTATTGGCCATGGACTCCCACGCTGTAACATCCTGACTACAGCTTCCAATTGTTTTGTTACAAGGCTAACAGTGTCACAGCAGAATTCAGATGGATATCATTAGATCCTTACACAATTTAAGGTTGCTTCACACAACGCTTTTTGGAATTCTTGGAGTACAAAATGCATTAATTGCTGCTGTCAATTGAACAGTATGCGTGGTTTTACTTGACTGACTTCCTACAACCCACAGAAGCTGGGAGTAAAGACTGAATCCTTTTCAGATCGCATGTTTAAAGATGTATGTTGTGAGAAACACAAAGGTTGAGTTCAAACTGAGATGTACAGCATTTCCACGGATAGCACCTGTACAGTTAGTTGGTGCAATACATAAACCTTCATTTCCAGTACTCTGGCATTTCACTTGGTCACAAGACTGCCTTGGCCTCGTTAATGCAGAAGAGTAGGAACTGGGAGGGGGTGATGGGAAGGTTTTAAGGAAGTAAATTTGGATTGTAATAGGAAAAAGGGTGGTAGGAAAGAAGACTGGGAAAGAATGGGGAAAGGGTCCATTGAAATCACAAGGAAAGGCAAGGTTTACTTATCCTTTCTCTCCCTGTATTAACTGGAAATACATGGGGGTATCTGAGTCTGAGCAGCTTCCAGAAAAAGTGTTAAGTTTCACATTTTGGGTGACTTTTAATAGTCAGAAATTGCTAGCATGAATTCTAATCTTTGCTAAATTTATTTACTTTGTTTTCAATATGTGTGTGTTTGTGCGTGAAAGATAACTATTACATATGCCAAGCCTTGGGATGGAGTAAGTTATCAGCTCACTAAATAAATATCTGGAACATGGCCATATGGAAGGTCTAACTTCTAAATTATATTAGGTTACTGCCTCGGGCAATGTTTTGAATGGGGCAATACTTTCCTGGCTGCAGCAGATGGAAGTAGAATGTTTCTTCCAACTACTTCTTTCGTTAAATGTACCTCTGCTGCTCAAAAAAAGTTGCAAGCATTCAAAACATTGCAAGCACTACAGACAAGAAGAAAAGAAGGTGACGCAGGCAACCAACAAAAAGTCATGATAACAGGCTGGAGATCCCAGTATCATAAGGAAGGAACAGATAAGTAAAGATATAAGGTACATATAGGTATGTGGCGTTAGCTGTTGAGATCTGAGGGGCAACCATATTCCAGATTTTATATGCCTTGATGGAACCCAAACATTTAAGCTCTCAGCTAAAATAACAGCAGCTAAAATAAAACAAAATCCTCTGCCTACTTTTTTCTAAATGCATATTTTCTTTACAAGAAATTGTGACTGGTTGATTAATCTGTACAACTTTCAATGAAAATTTTCTGTTATGAGAGAGAATTAAAAAAAACCCCTCAAATACCTGGAACATGAGTAAAGGTCTCTCCAAGGACAGACACATGAAAACTTATCTCCATCTGTTTCATTTTCAACAGGATTTTAAAGAAACTCTCTGGATCCTTATCATGTTCCCTTGAAAAAAAAAAGAGAGTGAACTTTGACTTTTGGACTTTTTATATTGAGAAAACATAGTATTTATCAGAACAACAATTACACTACTTTTTGATTGTACTACAAAATATCAGGCTTCAGGATACACATAGGCTGCAATTTTTACCACTCTTACTTGGTATTAAGGTTTACTGAAATCAATGGTACTGGGTCCTAAACAAAAATGGTAATTAGCACTTTGGGTAACATGCTGTGGAAATATCCCAGTTTTTGAAAAGACGTATGAAAGATTCCCTCCAAATCGCCTCACTGCATATCTCAATGCCAGCTCATATCAGAGTGAACTTTTGCACTGCCCCTAAAGTCATGGTTCACACAGAGAATCTGAACAAAATCTGTTGCAGAACTGAATAATTTGCATTAAGCATCACCTTATTCATTTTGCAGGAGACCATCTGGGATGAGAACTCTGGGAATAAGGATCAGATGGGGATATCTTTGTGCCAGAACCCTTTTGGGAGGTGGGCAAAGAATAGACTCAGGATGTCTTTGTCATACCATGGCCACCTTAAAGGGAAGTGGCTTAGGTTCAGTCAGACAGTACATGCAAAATGTATCACCTTCAGATCAAGGATCTGAGGTAGCAGGTGATGGGATAGGTGGTTCGTGAAGCAAGAAGGGGATTTACAGTCAAACCCTATGCAGACTAATTCCAGTCTGAACTTGAAACCAATAGACTTAGGCTGGATTAATTCTGCATAGGTTTGTACCTTATAACTGAAGGAAGATTAAGGCTGCTTCCTGATGACTTAAGGGGCTGTGGTTCAGTGGTAGACCCTCTGTTTGGAATGCAGAAGGTCCCAGGTTCAATCCCCAACATCTTCAGTTTAAAAAATCTAGTAGTAGACTGTGCCTGAGATCCTGGAGAGCCACGGCCAGTCTGTCCAGAGAATACAGCCTACAATTCTAATTCAGTTTCAGGGCAGTTTCATATGCTTTACAAGTTACAGAGAGAATGTCACAGCCTTTGTGTTGGTCTCTGCTAGCCTGAACAATGAACCATGAGGCAGTATAGTCCAAAAGAGTCCAATGCAAGGAATTACATTACACGATTGTAAGGATTCATGAGATAGTATATGAGCTATTATAAATGTTAAGTATTATCAATTAAGGGAAGCCTCTTCCAAGTCCCCAGGATGTACTTAGATTGTTCCTTTAAAAGGAACAATTGCTCCAGTTCAGGGAACTGAACTATGTAACAAAGGCGGATGAACTGGATAGGATTCATGAAAAAAGAATGATCGTAAGAAGGAACGTATTGTCAGCTTTAGACGCTTTATGGCAGTGTCAGCAAGCAGGACAAGACAGACCGCAGAACAATGCCATTTGGCCTAGTCTTGCAGAAGCAAAACTCAAGAAAGCAGTTTAAGCTTGAATTGTAGTGGATTTTCCATTGATCAGCAGCGCAGGGCAACCTGCCTAAAGAGGATATGGAATCTATTTCCTTGGAGGTTACCAAGAAGAACTCAAATGGGAATCTGCCAGAGATGCCTTCCAGCCATGGTTCTTAAAGCTTTTTGGCATGACAATCCTTTGAGCTAGCCAAAAGTGAAATTATCCCCTAAGCTTTATAAATGGCAAACACGAAGACAAGAAAATCACAAAAGAATAACAAAATCACATTTCATGTTCATACTTTGTTCAAACTATTGGCTAACAAAATAACACAGTTTACAGTGGAACAGTTCTTACGATCAAACACATCGAAAGCAGGTGGAGGTATCGATGTGATGGCTGAAACTGTCTCTTCTTGATAAACTGTGAGGCTTATCAGAACATGTCAGGACTAAGAGCTCGAGTAAGTGTTGTCACTTCTTAGAACATGGAGACATCTTCAGCGTGAACTGTACATTGGTAAAGCTGGAGTTTGCAAAGGTAGCTGACAACCTTGTCAAGTTATGAATATATTTACCAGATTTCCTTGTAGTGCGCTAACTGATCGCTATGAAAAAAAAAAATCTATAAGATAGACCAGCTTTAGAGTGAATGCATGGTCGGTCTGTCATCTTCACATAAAGGTGTTATTTAGCAGTTTCCCCCACCCCTTGCAGGAACATGGTGATCTTTTTCACTCAGTTCTGTCACTTGGTTTAAGATCTTCCCCTGTGATAACTACTGAATTGCCTGTACAAAGCGTAAGCACGCTGAATCGGGCTGCAGTCTCGTCAACACAGTACTCTGAAAATCCTGCAGTTTGTGGCAGTGATTCAAACATGATTAACAAGTTCGACAACCTCAGACCAGGAACCGATGAGATCAAGGAAAAGTGTCTGAACAATCAAAGCCCATTACTGAAGGATGCAGGCTGATCTGCATCCAGAACACTTGGAAGTCCATCATCAGTGTGGCCCCATCAATGCATGTCTGTTCACTTCATCCACAAGGATATGAAATTCAAAAGCATCCTGAAGATATAATTTCTGCAGGTCGTTGCTGTCAGAGGGTTGGATCCACACTAAATTTTCCAGGAACAGGGTGGCACTTTCCTGCCTCCCTATCCCCACTGATCTCCATGAAATGCTGTGCCAACAGGACTGGGGACCCTGATCAATGATTTGAGGAGTGGGGGCTGAGGTGGAAATCAGAAACTCCCAACTTTAGTCAGGATCTAACTCCAGTGGCTGAAAGAAACAGAAAACTCTTTCACTCAAGCTTGGTCTTCTGAGTAATCACAGCCCCCCTCATCCAAAGAGCTGAGGGGGCCAGAGATGGCATCATTGTCACACAGCCTCCAGAAGACTTGCAGGTGGTGCAGGGAGGCAGCGAATGCCAAAACCTCCCTGGTCACTCCATAGCCCAAAATGAACTTATGCCACCAAGTCCGAGGGCTATGCTGGGATGTTCCCTGCTCCAAAGGGCAGTGGAAGCCGACTAAAGCTGACTCCACCTCCAGGAATGCCACCAGCTCACTGGCGTTCACCTGGACGCTGATGCAGCTCTGGGAGCTGGGTTGTCTTCCTGGTCGGGCGCCACTGAGGTCTGCAGTGCCCACCAGCCTTCCAGTTTACCCTCCCTGCCACTTTATTACAGCCCATTTGACCCCTCCCCCATTGGTAGAATTGGGCTGTAATATACACAAATAATTGTCTGTGAATTCATCCAACTCACATCTTCATTTATTATCATCTGTACTCATTTTTCTCCCCCATGGGGATCCAAAGCCTCTTGCATCATTCTTCTCTCCTCCATTTTACCCTCACAACAACTGTGTGAAGCGAGTTATGCTGAGACTGTGAGATCTGCCCAAGGTCATCAGCATGCTTCCTTGGCAGAGTGGGGATTTGAACCTGGGTCTCCCAGACCCTAGTCCTGTGGGGGCAAACCTTTGGCACTCCAGATGTTATGGACTACAATTCCCATCAGCCCCTTCCAACATGGTTCGCCACCACTGTCCTAGTCCAATACACCACCTTGGCTCTCATTACGAGTGCTTTCTGAGCATTGGCTCCAAAATGTCTCTGCTCCTCAGAAAGATTCGATTTCCTTACTTCCTCGTTTATTACTCCCTAAGAACAAGTCTGGCTAGTTCTATTCAATATGATTTGACACAATCCTCATGGGATTTCTTGTAAGTATGGGACTTGTTACATGCAGCAACACAGACAGCAGGAGGCTGCAAGAACAGCTTCATTTGTCTGAGCAAATCATCCAGTTAAATTCACAAAGGGAGAGTTCAGAATGTGTTCCTTTTAAAAAAAAAGATTTCAATGCTTTCCTCCTGGAAGCTCAACATGACTCTATTCAAAGTGGGCCTTTAGCTTGCTGCGTTTCTTGCTGTCTGCACTAAGGACTTCACTGCAAGGAACACACCGGGATTTTTCAATGTTACTTTGACTGTTTCTCATTTATAAAATGTATATCCCACTTTTTGGTTCAAACAGGGGCACCAAGGCATCTAACAATTAATAGCAGAAAAATTATAAAACACATCATAAAATCAGTCAATGCCAAAAATAAATTAAAAGGCAACAATTAAAATATAGATCAGGAAAGTGAGGTCACCGAGAGAATGAAACAAATAAGTTTTCACTCATGGGTGAAAGACAGGCACAGAGAGGAACAGATGAATATCCTAGGAGAGGGAGTTCTATAGTTTTGGTGCCTTGATCAAGAAGGTTGCTCCCTGTCTAAGGCAGGGGCATCGGAGGCAGGGCCTGAGAAAATGACTGCAGGTTAGTATGGGAGTAGGCAATAAGGCAGTCCTTACTGTATAGGGTTTTAAAAGTCAGCACAAGCATCTTGAATTGGGCCCAGAAACAAATAGTGAACCAGTAAAAATGGACCAAGAGTGGGGTGATATGTTCTCTATGACCACAGATTTATTTCCTGAACAGATTTATTTCCTGTTATGAATGTTTTATCCCTCTCTCCAATTCACAACCTTTTTTAGTTTAAGGATAAATTCCAAGCACCCATTCCAAGAGATTAGAATCAGGACAGTTTTTTTAAAAAAGGTAAACGAGTAATGAATGTGAGCACTGTAACTGCTGCACTAGTAATCTTTATGGCACATGGTTATAAAGGCCCTTTATGGCACATGGTTATAAAGGCCCTTTATATATTCAACACGAGCGGAATACAGCGCCCTAGGGATGGCAAAAATGTTGTCTCCGAGGAGCTGTTCGCACAGCTGGCGAGGTTTTCCAAGAGCGAGGTTTTCCAAAAGTGGCGCCTTCCTGCCGGCATGGTGCGAACTGCACCGGCATGAGGGCGCCGCTTTTGGCCCCTTCTGATCTCTGGGGGTCGGAGGGCACCATGGGCAGGTCTTTGCAGCCGTCCCGAGCTGCACACAGAAGGCAAGATAAGTTTCTGTCACACAGCAGAGGCGTTGGGACTGCCTGCATGGATCTGTGCGAGAAGTTCCCGAAGTTCCCGACGAGAACAGCTGCCTTGGCCGTGCGGAAACGGCCAAAGAAAGAAACTGATGTCTGCTAACCATATTTCACTGGGTTCTAAAACTTCTGGTTGCCACCTAGATTTCAAATAGCTTAATAACAGGAATCAACACAAATTGAGCAATATTTCAGTGTAGCAGCCTGATGGGGAATTGCAGTTGCCCATTTGTAGGGAGAAAAACCTAAATTTTGTTTAATATCACAGCTGCCAGTTGTTTAGCTGGTCTTTGGCCTCTCATTACAATTCGAGCCTCACCCACTAGCGTAGGACATTGGTATATATTGGTGTAGCATTCATGCGGATCCCAGCAGAGCTGTCTTATGAATTTGACAGATGTTGGTTTTGTCAATTTGAAGATGTTTCAAGTACTGCCCAAGTGTTGGTGCCCAGGGTGCTAATTACCACTGGGACAACTTCAGCTAGTTTGTGCCAAAGTTGCTAAATCTCAATTTTCAAATCGTGGTATTTAGAGACCTTCTCACGTCCTTTTTCATTGACCCTGGTATTGCTATGTTGACAACGGTCACTTTCTTGTCTTCAATCATTGTGATGTCCGGTGTATCATCCGCCAACACTTTGTCTGTTTGTACTTAAAAGTCCCGCAAGATCATCAATGATTATTATATTAATATATGAATTATTGTTGTTGTTGTTGTCATCGTTGTCAACACCAATAATAGCATATGCAATGAATAACTTAACTGATTTATAACTGTAAGTCATCTTGGCCCACCTCCGATCTTCTGCAGGTTAATAACCAAGGTTTCAGAGAATCTCTTAGCAAGGGTCCTTTCTAAGATTAAGGCCCCTATATAGTTGAGTCTGTCTTCTGGTGGTTGAAAAACTGAGACAATGTAAGACATCAAAGATTTGAAGGAAATTTCTAAAATGCAAAAGGAGTGGTCTGTATGGAATGATGGTTAAGATGGTCACAGTAGGATTGCAGGGATTTAGGTTCTAATCCTGATTCAGCCCTCAAACTCACCGGGTTATCTTAAGCCCGTGGTGGCAAACCTTTGGCACTCCAGATGTTATGGACTACAATTCCCATCAGCCCCTGCCAGCATGGTCAATTGGCCATGCTGGCAGGGGCTGATGGGAATTGTAGTCCATAACATCTGGAGTGCCAAAGGTTCGCCACCACGGGCTTAAGCTAACAACAACAAACTCCCTCTTGGCCTAAGCTACCTTACAGAGTGAGAACTGGGGAAAACTATGCTCCTTAGCTCCTTGGAGGAAGGGTGGGATAAAAAGTAATATCTTGTCAGAATGAAATGGTAGTCCCATCCAGACCCTGATGTCCTTGCCTCTGCATACAACATTTCTCCCTCACACATCTACTTACCATTTTAATAAAAGGTATTGTTCAGAACCAAGCTAGATATATCCTGCCATGTGAATGAAAACAAAACTGACTAAAATAGGACAATGAAAAAGATGAAATAGAAAGTAAACATGGTTCAGAAAACAGCCCAATGGAACTAAGATCCATTCATTTAAATGGGATTTATCCCTTTGTCAAGGTCACAAATTGTACTTCTAGTTACACAGACTATTACCCCCTGCCTCTCGGGTTTCACTAAATGGAGTCTCTTAGGATACATCATGAGAATATAATTTCATACATAAACTGACATGTGTACAGATATCAAAAGGTATTGTATATGTTGAAAGGTTTATAAATAAGCTGAGCTAAAAGCAATATTAAAAAGGTCAATCTTAATCTTCTTAAAACATTTAACAGAGGAGCTTTCTAGTATTTCGGTGGTACAAGTGACAAAATGGGAGGGGAGGCGAGAAAAGGAAGGTTTAATGCTGCTTCATACAGATTCAGAACAGACAAAAGGAAGTATTTCTTCACACATTACATAATTAAACTGCGGAACTCCCTGCCCCAGGATGTGGTGATGGCTGCCAACTTGGAAGACTTTAAGAAGGGAGTGGACACATTCATGACTACTAGTCAAAACAGATACTGGTCATGATGCATACCTGTTCTCTCCAGTATAGAGCAGTATGTTAATTATATTAGGTGTTGTAACACAGGCAGGATAATTCTGCTGCAGTTGTCTTGCTTGTGGGCTTTCTCGAAGAACCTGGTTGGCCACTGAACAGACTGATGGACTTGATGGTCTGATCCTAGCATGGCTTTTCTCATGTCAAGAAACTCAATTCATGCTACAAGAAGGAAAGCTCTCTTTTAGGCAACTCTCTTTTAGAAGTACTGTTTTTCAATTGATAAGGTTCAAAAGTATTCAATAGTGCCTATATGACAATGAAATCCAGTTGTGAAATAGATAAACATTTCACTCATCACTGCAAAGATGTGAGAAGGTCATCCCTGCTTCTTATCCTTTATTTTAACATCAGTTCATGAAAATATTAGCTACATCAATCCTACAGAAAGAAAACCAAGGGTAGGAAGCTGTGGACATGGCTAACTAGTGAGATCCAAGCATGGATACTCAAGAGGTGACATCTGAGGGCTGACCCATAGATTCAGAAAAACACAAGTTACTGCCTTAGTTAGCCCCAAAGCCATGCTAAAATATTGGATTGAAAAAATAACTGTGCCTGTGGAAAGGCATAATGTGTGTGTCTAGCGGGAAGAGTTTAGGCCAGTGGTGGCGAACCTTTGGCACTCCAGATGTTGTGAACTACAATTCCCATCAGCCCCTTCCAGCATGGCTAATTGACTATGCTGGCAGGGGCTGATGGGAATTGTAGTCCATAACATCTGGAGTGCCAAAGGTTCTCCACCACGGGTTTAGGCATAAGCTTCTTCAACAAGAGGGCTGGGGGCTTCACAAAACCTGGATGGTATCAGTAGGAGTCTCCCATGATGATACCTTCCAGGTATGGTGAAGTTTGGTTCAGGGGATCCAAAGTTAAGGAACCTCAAAGGTGTAGCCCCTATTGGAAACAATGGGGGATGGGGCATCCCGTTTGGGAGTTTATAACTTTGGATCCCCTAAACCAAACCTCACCAAACCTGGGTGGTATCATCAGGAGAGTCTCCTGAAAAATCCCTGAAATTTTGGTGCTGCTAGCCTAAAAAATGTGCCCTTGCAGGCGAAAAACTGAAAAAAAACTGAAAAATACAAAAACCCCACAAATGGGGGGCGGAGCTTTGGACATGTAATGGGGAGGTTGAACCCAAGAACCCCCCCTTACCTACGTCCTTGTGTCAGCAATAATGACAAACAGTTCACTGTGAAAATGCAGATGAAAGGGGGCAAAAGAGGCATTTCCTTTCTTTCAAACACAAGGCATATATCCCCTTGTGGAAACATGACAAAGTTCATCTGAACAATACCATGCCTGGAAAGATTTTTTATCAGAAAAAAATGAGTTGTTCATTGGGCATGAATGGAAGATGATGACATGCAGAAGCCAAAAAAGGGCTCACCCCTAGTTCCTGAAATAGAGAAGAACTTCTGTGGAATCAGTTCTAGTCTCTCTAAAATTCCAGTTTTCGACGTGCAAGGAAGGTTTTCCCCCTAAATGACAAAACAGCCATTGGTTATGTACCCGTGAAGGATCCTTCTCCTCTGACTGGAAGGAGGATATCTTGTGGGTGAATCTCACCCTCCAATTGGGGAGGCAGGAATAATTCTTTCTCTCTTTTGTTGGGTGTGGAATCGTCCCCTCATCCTCGGTTCAGGACCCTCCAAATAGACAATTAATTAAGTTAAATACAACATTAACCATACAACCATACAATAGATAGCCTAAACGTTAATGCATAAACAGGAAGGAATGGTCAAGAATTGTCAAATAAGCAGCTTGCCTGACAGGTAAGGTAAGTTAAAGTCAGAGAAGATCAGATAAACTAAGACAATGACTTGGAAGGGCAAGATGTTGTTCTTCTGCTTAGAGAAGAAAGACCCTTCACAGGTAAATAACCAATGGCACTTCTCCATCTGAGCCACAGAACATCTTGTAGGACCTCCCTGAGCACTCTCCCTACTATGCTGGCGTGTCATCATGTTGAAAGGTTTCGACACATTGCAGGACTGAACCAGTGGTGGGATTCAAATAATTTAACAACCGGTTCTGGTGGTAGGATTCAAATAATTTAACAACTGGTTGTTTACAAGCACCATTTTAACAACCGGTTCTATCGAAGTGGTGCGAACCTGCTGAATCCCACCACTGGACTGAACCTATTGGACCTACAACTGAAGGCTGCAACTGCTGGATTGTAGATGTTAATTTTATAATGTCTTATGAAGGTCAATATTGTGAACCATGTTGCAGCCTTGCAAGTTTCCTCCACTGATGCAGTTTTGGTGAATGCTGCATTAGCTACAGCCCCTCTGATTGAGTGAGCTGTTATTTCAGGTGGAGATTCCAGTTTTTGGGCATGGTATGCCTTAATGATGCAAAATTTGAGACATCTGTTGATTGCACAACTAGATACTGCTTTCCCCAGGTTTCATAAGGAGATATAGCTAAACAGGGACTCCAAAAGGGCTGAGTTCTAATAATGTACACTTTTAACACTCTTCTCACATCTAAAGAGTGCCAAAGGAATTCCCTGGGATGTTTTGGGTTTGGGCAGAAAGGTGGCAGACAAGACTTCTTGCATGCGGTGAAATCTAGAGTCAACTTCGGGTTGGAAGGCTGGGTCTGGCCACAACATGTACTTGTACTTGTGGAATGTACATAACTTTTGGTTGATTGTTAAGGCAGAGAGCTCCAAGACACAGCATGCCGAGATTAGAGCTATCAGGAACATTGTTTTCATCCTGAGGAACTTCAGTGGAACCTGGTTGAGTGGCTTGAATGTTGGTTTACTGCATGTTTAGACTTTTTAATTGATTCGGGCTGATCATCCCCTACCTCCTTGGGGCTCTTTTAAATGTAACACAGCCAAGTATTTTGAATGGAGGCATTGATAGTCATCCACTCTGAAGAAGCAAACCTCTTGCTCAGGCACTCGGACATTGTCATTGTCCTCCTCCTCCGAGAGGAATTCCCCCTCCTCTCTCGAGTCTGCTCTGCTCTCAGAGGATTGTTGTTCCCTGCTATCGCTTACATCACAGGTGTCAAACTCAAAGCGCTCCAGATGCTATGAACTACAGTTCCCATCATCCCCTGCCAGCATCATGCTGGCAGGGGATGATAGGAACTGTAATCTATAACATCTGAAGGGCTGTGAGTTTGACACCTATGGCTTACATGATATCTCTTTCTTGCCGCCTTTGTTAACCAGGACCTACCCCCTCACACACACCTTCAGCAGCTGATCTTCCAGGCCTGGGGTCTCTTCATGAGAAGGTCAAGGGAACACAGCTTGGTGCCCTTGAATCTAGCTCTGGGATCTCCTGACAAATTAGGGACTTCACCTCCTCTCTCAGTTTCTCCCAAACGAATGAATAGGAATCGGTGTGGGTGTGTGTATGTGTATGTGTGCGTGTGTGTATGAGAGAGAGAGAGAGAGAGAGAGAGAGAGAGAGAGAGAGAGAGAGAGAGAGAGAGAGAGAGATCACATCTACATTTCTAGCCTGACTGGAATCTGGAGTTGCTTCTGAGGAGACCGTGGGGTAGTCCTGGAATTCCCCAATGTAATCACAGTGTTCTCAAGTCTGCTGGAGTCCTCAAAGGCTCAAGAGCAGCAAACTGAAGTTGCGGGGGCCAGCAGCGAAGCTCCCAGGGGGCGGGGGGATGTGCGACGCACCGGGCGCACGGATTTGGGTCACGTGGGGGGCGCAAAATCCCCCGGCCCCTCCCCCTTTCCCCCTTGGCGCCCCCCCCCCACTTACTTTAGAAAACCAAGCAGGCTGGAGAACAGGTCTTCCTATTCTGGTGGGAACTACATTTCCCGCCGGGGGGGGGGGGGGATCCAGAGTGCGCACCGGGCGCACTCTGGTCCAGCTACGCCTCTGGTGGGGGCCATTTTGCTTTGGTTCTCAGCATGCTTTTTTGTCCCTGGAAGCAAAATGGCCAGTGAGACCTCAATCGTGAACAAGGCAACCATCAGGTGTGCCCATTGGGTAGCAGTATGCTGCGCCATTAGCAGGGCATCCATGTCTTCTTTGGATAAAAATCCATCCTGACCTCAATCCCGCTGCATGGTCAGAGGCAGCACTCTCACTCTCTCCCCTGTTTCTCCCTCACAGAGATGGATAATTCTTCTTTCTCACGTCTTAAGGCATTGAGCTCAGAAGAAAGGAGTTGGAGAGAAGTGAGAAAGTAGACAGATCAGATCAGATGAGAGATAACGATTAAGAACGGTTTGAAAAAAGATGTAAAGCAGTAGCGCAGGCAACCTAGCTAGCTGCTCTTCCCTTTGAGGCAGCAAAAAAATTGAGAAGGAAGGGGAGATTCCACACTTAACAAGGAGAAATAATTGTTCCTGAATCCCTTGAGGGAATCACCCTCAAGTTGTCCTCTGGCTCAGAGAGAGAACATTTTAATACACAACTCCCCATTTCATTCTGAAATTGTACAGTCCTTAAGCTGTTGCGTGGGATTTTTCTGAAGAGTTCTGAAATGGACATCTTGACAAGAGAATGACGACCCATATGAAAATCCTGATAGGAAGTTTACAACACCTAATTAATTCAATAATGTCAGCAAGAGAAGTGCTATAAACTCAGGAAGCAGGTGAAAAACAGCTTATGTGATCACTTCTCATGCTATGATTAAAAAGTGAAGTTATCACAGATTGACTGTTTCAGACTGCGAATGCTCCAGCATGTATCAAATTCCTCACATTCTGAAAACCCTATGACATGGGTTAAGCCACGAAGAATAAATCACTGGATATCACGGTATATGTAGTAACATACCTCTGCAATTATGTTAGAAAATGGTTGCATTTGTTCTACAAGATGGCAGCAAAGAATAGGGGGAGATATGGAGTAAAACCTGATTGCCCAGAGCTCAAGGAATTAAAATGATAACTATAAAGTCAGGAATCCTGATGTATTCAGAAGTTAAGACTCTGTAGAATTGTGAAACCTTTAAGTTTAGATTGTGTTATTGGAGAAAAAGCAAGGCTGGTACTATTAAAGATATAAAATGGAACATAGTCAAAGGATTGATCAAAAATCATAATTGGCCCTAGCGAAAGCTGTAGGGAAGGTAGCTAGAATGCCCACTTTGCAATCCTTGGCAGTTCTAAGTTATGCAATTTTAAGTTTCCCTGGCCGAATGGGAGGCACTTGCCTCTTCAGCTTTGTTGATTTCAGTGGTAGAGAAATCTACTTAGACCACTGGTTCGCCAATATTTTGAGCAAGGACCCACTTGCAAAGTAATTTCACACCCCTTTCCCTTTCTGCAAGATAAAACACAGGAATCTTACATTCATCTACACTAGGCAAGTTTATATTTTATTTTGAATGCTTAATATTTAGAAATGTATAAAATTATTGAGCAACCAACTGCATAAACCCCTCATGGCCATTTGGTACGTTAAGCAGAAGCAAGGCCTTATTTGACACCATCTCTCAGCTCACCCTTGTCCTCTTGAGACTCACATGCTACTTTTGAGTCTCAACCCAAAGTGTAATAATTATGCATCTGGAGTCAATTATGGTCTAAGCCAGAAAGCCTCAAACTTTTAAAAGTGGGATCTACATCTAAACTTACCCATCCTTCAGGACTCATTTGATAAGTAATCCCATGCTACTTTACCCCTGGCTAATATAAAATGAAAGAATGTTAATCAGTAAACACTGGACAGGATTTTTAGTAGTTATAAGATTTTTAGTAGTTTTATATATATATATAGCTATTTGCTGAGAAAGGGTCTTATTTCATAGCCTTTTGCACATTAAGTGGACGGAAACTAAAATCTGCCACAACCTCTTCTCCCAGATCCACCTGTCCCTCCTTGTACCTCCCTAGGTTTCTGACCCACCTATAAGAGAGTTATGACCCACTTTGGCTTTAACCCACAATGTGAAAACCACTTCCCTAAGGCATTATGTTGGCAGGGGATGATGGAAACTGTAGTCCATAACATCTGGAGGGCCGCAAGTTTGACACCTATGCATGATTAGACCAACTGGTAGATGGAGAACTCAGAAAGGATTTTAAAAGGAGAAAAATCTAGTGGGTACATTCTCTAAGACTGAGCTCGTCGAATTCCATTCTCTGGAAAAGTCTGTCCCCCCACCAAAATGATCAAGTAGCTCCCCCAAACAACTTGACATTGTCATCTAAATGTCCATGTCCCTTGAACATCTGCTATGAGACCTCACTGCCTAACTTTCCCTGTGACTCAAATGAGATGTATAACATCCTGCCCCAGGGGTTGTTCCTTCCCCAGATTGCTGTATGTGGTTCACAGTTAGCTCAAGTTGGTACCTCACATTAATAAAGTGCTGGTCGTCACACTGGGAAAACAAAATATTAAAAACAGCATCTGACTCATATTCTAGAGATTTTCACGCTGCACAGAAGAATGGTTGGTGGTGGGGCTTTTCTTAAATCAAATTACTTCAGTATTTTTAGAGCGCACACAAAAATGAAGAAGGAGCCCAGTTCGAGTATCAGGTTCTTATGGCAAGAATGCTCACATGAAGTACAAGATAGAAGGCCATATCTGCCAGGAAAATCTATTAGAAAAAAAAAAGAAGGTGGCATGTGTGCAGTGGGGGTAACCAACACACAAATATTATGTTAAATCAATTGCAAAGCTTGGGTTTAAAGAAGTGCTCATCAGAGGGCTCTCACTTAATTTTTTCAGCCTTGAATGTGTGCCAAGAAACATGAAGTTATACAAGACACAGTATTTGGTTAGGGTTTATTTTACTTCTCTATTTCTTTCCCAAGATTTCTCTTCTCCGCTGCCATCAGTACCTGCAGTCCTCCACAGTTTAGATCAATCTCAGTTGGTTAAGAGGAAGCCCAATCATTCTGCTCCATCCAATAACTGTATTGTTTTTGGAATATTTTGAGTTTTGCAACATTTCATAGTATGGAAGTCTGTTAAGATGTTCTGAGAATCAAGGTAGCAGCCAATTATTACATGCACAATAGTGCATGACTCATATCAAAATTATTATGGATGCAATCCAGAATCACATATTACTGTTATTGTGACATGTCTGTTAGGGTTGCCCGCTTAAGAAGAAGAAGAAGAAGAAGAAGAAGAAGAAGAAGAAGAAGAAGAAGAAGAAGAAGAAGAAGAAGAAGAAGAAGAAGAAGAAGAAGAGGAGGAGGAGGAGGAGTTTGGATTTATATCCCCCCTTTCTCTCCTGCAGGAGACTCAAAGGGGCTTACAATCTCCTTGCCCTTCCCCCCTCACAACAAACACCCTGTGTTTAGATTTTACCAACACCTTAGGAGGAGCCCTGGAAAGAGAATCCCAGATGAAGGCTTCAGAATTCTAATGGATGAAAGACTGGGAGCAGTACAATCTGATGGATAATAGAATAGGTTTAATAGCATAGAACACTGCATAGAAGTCATTCTAGAAAATACTTATCCTGTTACACTGTTGGGAACACTGAAGTTGAAAGAGAATCAATTTATCTAAACCATGATGAACCTACCATGGCAGGGGATACCAAGTGTAAAGACAATGACCTCTGGTATATCCCCGAGTCGTATTTTGAGATGGCTCCTAACACTCAGGGTTCCTGTTCACAACGAGAGTTAGCCAAGAATTGAAAAAGAAAAAAAGTTGACTGAGCTGTTACTACATGATAGAAGATCAAAGTTCTAATTTCCTAAATTTCCTTAATTAGAAAATCTGTAGTGATCATCTGGATCCTCTCCTCCCATGTTTTGCCACTTAAATGGGTAGAATACTCACATGAATAGTTAAGTCAAATACAACAGTCTTGGCATCACTTTTGTATGGCTGGGAATTACACAGGCCAGTACAAGCAAGCACACATAATTATTTCCTTTGAGATGGGTACAACTGAGGCTGTGCTAGGCAATGACATGGAGACTTCTGCAAGGAAGGACAGAGACATTCCTTAGATGGTAGTACTGGTATCTTTTGGCTGGAGCAAAAAGCCATCTCCTGTTCTCAAGCTGCTGCCTGCCCACTGTCACGGCCCATTAACCAACCATCTCCACAGAGATACTGAAACATCTATGTGCATTGATGTCTACCTACAGGCCTATCTGATTGACCTAGTCTAAACTTTCCTTGGCTTGGCCAGAAATCTTGCTGTTCTGGTCTCAGGCCTGAGGGCCTATGCCATACCGCTTGAAAATGGCAGCACTGAGCAATGATATGGTCCAATAGCCCCTTCCACAAAAAATCCTGCTTGTGTGTGTGCTTTTTCTATACACCCATTTTCTAATCATGAGGGAAAACACAGTAAGAAGACAAATTCCTGCAGATTTGTAAAAATACCAACTGGTTGGCAATAGTTCTTTCTGCCATCTGTTGAGGTTTTAGAGGATCTTTCCCCTCACTTTAATTTTTGAGCACCATTTTCTCTTTTAGTCGCTAGAAATTGTGACAGCTACAGAGGAGAAGGAACTACATACAATACTATTTCCTTGATTTAACTTATCATCATGTTTGAAGTCAGATGGAAAAAAAAGAAGAGAAGTAGAGCAATGGAGCAGTGAGGGGGGGGGAAGAGATGTACAGAGATAAGACAGAGAATGAAAACAAGGTATAAAAAAAGTTACGGGAACACATAAACGATTTCAGAGAATGTACTTTTCACCAACCTTCAAAGACCATAACGAAAGAAAATGAAGGACTTCCTCTGGTTCAAGGCAGGTCATTCATGGCTTCCAGCAAACCTTGCATAATAGAATTTTGAAGAGACTAGCTAAAAACCACCTTCCAAAATGTGACTTAAGAGTACAGAACACAGGATCTACCTTTAAGGACAAACCACGTCATTGTTAGTAGAAGTCCAGGATTGCAGCACAAGGACAGAATCATATTCACAATTGACAAGGTAAAGAAACAATATCTGCTGAAAGAGGGGAACCTGCATGGAAACACAGAGCTAGAAGGGATTTCCAGTGCCTCTAGCCCAGTCCCTTGCACAATGCAGGAAAGTCACAGCTGCCCACCACTCTCCTAGTGACCTCTGCTCTATGCCAAAAGGAAGGGGGGGAAAAACTTCCAGGATACCTGGATCAATCTGGACTGGAGGAAAATTCTTTCCTGATCCCAAAATGGTAATTGACATTTCCTTGAGTGTATAAGAAAGAACCACAAGACCCGAGCACTAGCTCATCCCTTCCCACCCTCTCTCTGATGATTTGTTTCTAGATTGTCTTGGTAACCTCAGGAGCTCACTATGTTCATGGATCATACTCTTTTGATCAGCCCTGCCAGCATGCCATGCTGGCAGGGGCTGATGGGAATTGTAGTCCACAGAACATCTGCAGCTGCCGTGGTAGACCCCTGCCTAGATTCCGGCAGGAGTTTAGAATTAGCATTTCTATCAGATAGCCATCCAGCTTTTATTAAAAACCTCCATAAAATGATAGGCCACCATTTCCTGAGGTGGCCTGTTTCACGGAGGAATCACTTTGTCAGAAAGTTCTTCCTAATGTTTAGGCAAAAACTATTTGGATTTAATTTCAACCTGTTGGTTCTGGTCTGACCTTCTGGTGCAACAGAAAACAATGCTGCTCCATGCTCTATATGGCAGCCTTTAAAGTATTTGAAGTTGGTTATCATATCACTTCTCAACCATCTCCTCTCCAAGCTGAACATACCCAGCTCCTTCCATCTTTTCTCATGGTCTCCAGATCCTTCACCATCTTTGTCACCCTCCTCTGAACAAAACCCAGCTTATCAATATCTTTCTTTAACTTAAACTGAACATTACAGTGGGAAAGGAGATTTCTCAAGATTTTGGATAGCTCTGCCCTAATAACAGCTCTTCTTCCAACCCTGACATCATCATGGCAACTGTCTCACACAGCCTATTATTCAGATAGCCTTTCTCTCCATCACGCCTATCAATAAAGATGGTATGTGCGATACGGGTGTCCGTGAGAGATTACGTGTATATGTGAGACTATTATTGTTGGGATATGTGGGACAAATTTCACCATTACTATATTTTAATTGAAGATGTGCACTTGAGATGCAATAGTTTAGAAGACATAAAAGGATACATTTGTGCTGAGTACCAAAATAAGATTCGACCTCCATGGGTTCATTAGTCTGTCACTGAAAACCGCTTCGAGAATGGAACAGCCCTTACCTATTTGATCAGTTATCCAAGGGAATCTAGTTTGGACTCAAATATGTCCTGTATTTCCTATCATGCCTTGTGCAGTGCAGTACGAGGAATTAAACATTTGTGCATGCCTCCCATATCCCTATTCACTCTCCACCCTCTGCTTGATCATGTTATGGAAGCTTGAAGTACCACATAAATTCCACGTTACACAAAGGAGTGCTAGATGATATGGAAGAGGTAGATACACATTCCATACAAACAGTTTGAGGGGAGAAACATGACTCTGTGTAGATCTGCAAGGATGACACTAAATGTGGGAGCTTATGTGGGGAAGGATCATGCTCTTGGCATCTCTTGGTTCAGGCAACTAGATTCCATTTCCAGAGAACGATAAAGTCATACTCTAGTACAGGGGAGCCCAACTCATGGCTCCAGGAGTCAAAGCATGCTGCCTCTTTCAGCCCTTATACTGTGTGGCTCCACATTGCCTGGAGGCCTGAGGGAGACGTAGAGATAAGTCCTTCCGTCCCCTGGAGAGCTGAGCGCCGGAAGGAAAGGTGAGTGGAGGGGCCGGAACCAGGAGGCAGCTCTGTGCAGAGGGAAAGACTTTCTATTCCCCTCCACTCACCTCTTCTTCCAGCGCTACTCTGGAGGCCTGGAGGGAAATGTCACTCTGCCCTCTGACTCCTGGAGGTCGGAGAGTAGCGTGGGTGAGTCTCTCCAGAGCTGCCACCATCCCCCCTCTGCCCCACGGAGAAGGCAGCTGCCTGCTCCATCGGGCAGAGGGGGTTTCCTTGCCTGGCGCCTCCACCTCCCAGCGCTGGAAGGTAAGGTGAGTGCAGGGGCCAAACCGGAGGCGGCTCCGTGTGGAGCCACCTCTCCGGCTCAGTAGATCTTCGGGGCCGTGGAAAATGGGTCCAAATGGCTCTTTAAAGTAAAGATTGCTAACCCCTACAGCTTAGTGGCTGATTCTGGATCCATGATTACAGCATTTTAGAAAAATGTTTGATGCAGAAAGACCGAAAAGAGTTTTTCAAAGGAGACAATGAGGAAATACAATGAATATGAAAACATAATTCTTTTTGAGCCTCTTAAATGATCTCAAGTGAGAATAAAAATGCTGAAGAAACAGTAAATAAAGCCTTTCAGGAGAGCTCACTAAATCATTTCCTTAGACTTATGAGTCCCAAACGCTTGCTTCAAAGATTCTGAAGTAAAAAATCCGGCAAATGTATCTCATGTTTCCAGAAATCATAAAGCCACAGTTCTGAAGAACAAAAAATGTATTGTGTTGCTAAATCTCCAGTTAGCTTTCTGTAAACAAGATATTTACCATCACCAGCTTGAATTTTGTTCTTCAATATTTTAGTTTCTGAAGGTCAGATAACTCTGTAACTGCTTAATAGGGAGAATCAAAATAGTACCTCTAAATATCTCCAAGCTCTGATGGGCTTATATTCTGCTCCTTAGGTGAGGTATTAGCAAAGCTTATTTATTTTCATTTCCAAGGCTTTTATTTGTCCATTCCCTTGTGGTAAAGCTGATTTCCATGATGATTCCCTTCTTAATTTTAATACCCTTTTTACTCATCATATAGACATAAGAATTTTCCCTAAAATAATGAAACCCTTCCAAAGGAAATGAAGACAACTAAGAGGAGGGGGGTGGAAAGTCAACTAAAGCTTACTTTTCAATTAATTGATCCACTGTCATATGCATACATGAAATATTTTTATATGCAGGGAAAATAAGGTTAATTAACATAAAAACCCTTCACTAGTCGAGGTGTTGAATTTTGTATTTTATCCATGCTGCTGTAAGCGCCTTGATTTCCCAGTAATGACCTAGTTCTCCTAATGAGTAACATTAACCCCTGGCTGTAGCTGTCCAGGACTTAATTGTCAACTGGAGCTGAAATAGAAGAGTTTGCTGATCAGCAGGTATGTGGTATATTAACTCATGTCATTTCAGACCCTAATAAATAAATCTGTTGCTAAGGCAACAGGAACATCAGCTGTATCCCTTTTTTTGCTGTATAAAAGAAACTGCCATTCACACACCAAGCTTTTGAAAAGGAAATTAACTATATGTAACCATAATTAGAAGAAACGTTATTTCTCATCTCAGAAACATATCTACATTAATGAGAAAAGACACTGGAAAAAAAGTAAAAAATGCTTTCTACTGTGATCAGGGTGACTGAAACGGTTCCCTGCCACTGAAGGAATGCAACATGAAACATATGCATAAGAGTGAGAACGGGTTACAAAACAATGCAGTGCTCAGGGTACCAGTACACAAGTGAGTCGGAAGCAAGCTTCTACTCCTTTTAGTAAGAGTTATTTTCAAGTAATCACATACACGGTTGGACCATGAGTTTTCCAAGTCCTATGCTTATGCTGCTTCATAAACCACTGATAACACATGAGCAGAATACTGGCATTGCAAGAAAGTGCATGCACAGTGGGTGTGATGTGTGATTGATGTCATACGCATTTCTAAATCACATCACAACGATTCTTCCGTCTGGAGGTCTCACAGATATAACTGAAAGATTAACAGCACAGTCCTAACCATGCCCACTGACATCAGTGGACTCAGAATGTTGAAACCGAAACCATAGGGCTGCACTGTGAAACAATTTTCTCAGCTGAATAAAGCATGTCAAGCCTTAGGCCCCATTCACATGGGTACAGTCACACCCACATTGCTCTACGTCTGCATACAAGATGTTGATCATGTGGTTCCTTGGACAGTATGTCGGACATACTAAAGAGCAACTGCAGAGCTCCTTAGAGTTTTATATGTGCTCAGGTCAGTATGAGAGTAACTATGTCTGGCAGATGTATATGTAAAGGTGTCTTGTCTTTCTTTTAATGTCAAGATGTTCTAAGCTCTCCTAAGTTTTTATTTATTATTATTAGGAATTAGTCATTTTATTCTTGGGTGAGTAAATGCCAGGACAGAACAACCGGGGCACAAAATGTGAATGACATGTTACAGAATTCATTGTTTGAAGTGCTATCCTCAGGTCCTGGGAGAATTTTTGAGTACCTCCGCATCTCAGATTCCTCATTAGTAAAACTGAGCACATGGGCATTTTTATAGATTCTCCCTACTCTTCAAAACCTCTATACATTTATTCCTAAATACAAAAGTGCACTCAGAGGTTGAGGGAAGAACAACAAAGGAGATTGACTGCTGAAAAGGCAGTCTATTGGCGATGTTTGTTTTTCGCCATCCACTCACAGCTGACTTTTGGTGGCCCCATAGAGTTTTCAAGGCACGAGACATTCAGAGGTGTTTTGCCATGGCCTGCCTGCTTGTCATGACTCTGGTTAAGGAACACCAGAGTCATGACATGTAGGCAGACCATGGCAAAACACCTCTGAATGTCTCGTGCCTTGAAAACCCTATGGGGCCACCACAAGTCACCAGAGTCATGACATGTAGGCAGACCATGGCAAAACACCTCTGAATGTCTCGTGCCTTGAAAATCCTATGAGGCCACCACAAGTCAGGGCTGACAGTCTGTGACTGAGGTCAGGGCTGAGAGTCTGTGACTGGCCCAAGGTCAGTCAACAGGCTTCCATGGTACAAGTGGGGATTTGAACCTGGGTTTCCCAGTAGTGTTCCTACGGGCACTAAAATGTGTTAAACTAAGTCCCAATTCACACACTCTGAAATCACATTTGTTATCAAACTAGAGTCCTTTTCACCTGTTGGATTAAGTGAATCCTCCTATTACATTGTTTATTAGATCTCCCATGCTATTTGATTGCATTGTTTTGAACTATGTAATCTGCCTTGAGTCTCTCCCAGAGAAAGACAAGCGATAAGTAGACAAGTAAATAAATAACATTGCTGCTGCGTCCTGCCCCCACCCCAAATCCTTCCCGCTCTGTCGGCTGGACACAGTTCATCAGGTGGGTACAGGCCTGGAAATAGGAATTAATCCTCTTTTTGCCTCGATAAAAAACTGACATTTTTTCTCACCCCATTGAGATATGCATATATTTAGCCGCAATCTAGTTTAGTAAGAGGTGAGTCAGGCTAGAGGGTAAGACCATGATCCAGCTGCCACAGCATATGCTTTTCCCTATTTAAGAATAGGCTACTAAGGCTGAAATTTGCACCAAGAATGATTTTCCTCCAGCCAAATTCCATATAGTTGGGAGTATCCAATCAACAACTGAATTTGTGGATCAGGGCATTTCTTCCTCCTCCTGCTGCAGTTCACCGAGCCCTGCCCTTAAATACTTTTCTGGTATATACAGACGCTGCTCTGCTGATCTCTTGCCAGAAAATCCTATAAATGACAATTACCCATGTTGAGAGAAGAATGGTCCTTCCAACAGAAAGCAGTGGAAATCAAGGGATGGAAGAGATCTCTGCTGAAATCATCACTACAGGTGAAGATGATCTTTTACGCCGGTAAATATGTAATGGTTACAACACTAGCAGTAAACAATTTAAAAAAACACACAAACCTTATGATTCCCTTGATCCAAGTGACCATCATCTAATACAGAGATCAGGTTCACAACTGTAACTCTTAGGATAGTGACTTCCAACGTTTACAACCCTACTTGTTGAGGACACACCGCTCTGTATTAACCAGAGATCTTTCAATTCTGAGGACGCAATGAAGAAGGAGGCTTGAAAAGAGGTATTCACAGATAGTACCAGCAAAGACTGGGGAAGACTAGATAACTTCTAGTATTGTTCAGTAAAAGGACAAACATCTATTCAAATCTTTGGAAGGTATTATCTTTTTATTACTTCAAGGAGACTGTGGAAGCAATTCTAAATTGGTCAACTTAGAACTAAATACCTTTTTATTAAGTGGGACTCTTAGGATTTCAACTTGTTTGTCTTATCTTTCTGATATATCTCTATACATTTAAAGATCAAGTTGACTATTTTCCCCATTTCCTGCTAAAGTAGATTATGCTTTTGGCACATGTAGTCTTACCCAAGAGGCTCTCTTTCCATTCTGACATCTCTTCATGATGGTTCATTTTCCTACTTTGCTCTGCCTATCAGGACACATTCTTGTACCTTTCTATGCTCACAACTGATTTTTGAAGGAACCCCTCAAATTTGACTAAGTTTATAAGGAGAGAAAAAGGGTCAATATTTCTGTGGCTAGGATATATGAGGGCCAGTGTGGTCTAGCGCACAGGAACTTGGATTTTCATAAGGGAGACATGGGCTAAAACCACGATTCAGCCACGGGCCTTCTGGGCCACTAATTCTCAGCTTCAGATACAGTTTGAAAAAAAGAGAGTAAAAAATCCCCCAGAGACTTATTTGGGAGGCCTAATAATAACTTTTTACAGAGCAAGTTCATATGATCTAATACAGCACAATGTTTAACACAGTATGATAAGTCTACAGTAGATAAGCCTTGCTAAGCCATAGCCCTCTTCAACCACAAACTTAATAGGTGGTCCTTAGGCAAACCAGCATTTTTTCAACCTACAGCCCCCACAAATAACATGGAGATACACCTACTGGCATTTGTTACCAGGCTGTCACAAGATTTACAGAAATAAAGCAGCAGTACCAGTAGTGGCAGAAGCAGCGGTAGACAGAGTTCTAAGCCATATATCCAAATGGTCCTCAAGTCATGGTAGCAAGGCCAAGTTTAGGCCAGAATTGGTGGGAGATTAAGAGCAGTGGACTCTGGACCTGGGAGGAATTGGGTTCGATTCCTCACTCCTCCACATGGAGTGTATGGACTGGTGCTATCTGGTGAAATAGATTTGTTTCCCTGCTCCTACACATGAAGCCAGCTGTGACCTTGGGCTAGTCACAGTTCCTTCAGAACTCTCTCAGCCCCCTGACCTCACAAGGTGTGTGTTGTGGGGAGAGGAAGGGAAAGAGTTTGTAAGTCACTTTGAGATTCTTAACAATTGATGAGAGCGGGGTATAAATCCAAATTCTTCTTTTTCTTCTTTCATCTTTCACCCTGGCTCACTGATGCCTCTTAAGGGTTTTGTGCTTTCAACATTAACATTGCTACAAGTGGCATCAAAGTCCCTCCTTTCCTGGCACTTAAATAGAAATAACCTCTGCCACATGATGACCCAAACCTGGGGCCCCGTTCAGCTTAGAACGAAGCCACCAGTTGCAGAATTGCACTGGCTGGTGAAAGAAACCCCTGATCTTTTGCAGTCTCTTGCAGCCAGAAAAAGCCATTTCAGGATAGTCCATTTGTTTGTGATAGCTTTCACAAGAATTCATTACCTAGAATGAAGAGGGGAGGGGCACAATAAGGGCAGTAGTGAAAGAGCACGTGTGGGTTGGATCCACCAGAGTGTCTCCATGGACAGAAGGGCTTCTTGCCCGAGAGTGCAACTATCTTGCCTTCCCCTTCCTGCTGCGGTCCAAACTGTTCACCCTTGTTCCTTGGGGTCCTCTAAACATTTTAGGGGATAGTTTGGGCTGTAGCCGGAGTGGGGGAGGCCATGAAATTATGCTCTGCGAGTAGACATCCTGTCCATAGAAATGTTCTCCCTTGACCTTGATGGCCCAGGATAGCCTGATCTTGTCAAATCTCAGAAGTTAAGCAGGGTTGGCTCTGGTTAGTACTTTCATGCGAGTCCGCCAATACCAGGGATGCTATGCAGAGGGAGGTCATGGCAAACCTCCTCTGTTAATCTCTTGCC
>NC_059426.1:45899428-45934428 GCF_021028975.2 Sphaerodactylus townsendi | reverse complement strand
GCTGGAAGTCAAATCCTCTGCAAAGGCGATTTGCCCTGTCGGTGTGGTGTACTTATTGCTTCACCTGCAAACAGTTGCTCTCAGAAAATCTGACCTACTGATCGACCCAGCATCTCTGAAATAAACAGACTATAATCTGTGGATGAAGTGAACTCTAATCAGGCCACATGCAGATTAAACAAACTGTGAGGAATAAAAACTAGATTAAAATGTTCGTGCCCAATACCGGAAGATTATCAGGACATTTTACCTCTTTAAATCCTAATTTATGGCGGGAGTCAAAGCTAAAGTTTCGGGGCTTGCAGCGACTACGTGGCACGGGAGATTTTCCTCAGTTTAGGAAAGATTTGGCAATGAGGTATTTGTGTCAACAGCTTGAAGAGCAGTGATTTTCTTGTCACGTATATACATCTATGCATGTTTTAAAAATCTGGACAGGTATATTAAAAAGTAAGACATGGAACAGAACAGTATAATCTGGTCCTGAATTTTAACACCTAGTCAGTCACATTAGGATAATTAAGATAATATAAATTAACACTGCATATTAAACGTCATTAGTGGACTGAAAATGCTTTGAAACAGAATTTCCACGATTTTACATATAATTTCAATGTCATTTCTGTACATTCCTCCCCTCTCCCTTTTTTTCTTGGATTCTGAAAGACAGCAGTGAATTTCAGCACTGAAATAATAACTACTGAAAGGATGGCTTTTGTAATAATTAGGAACAGTGGCACATATTTGACCACGTGTTTTATCCAATGGAATGATATCTATGCTTGCTGGAGATGAGGTGGTAATTAACACCAATTGCCTCATCCTACTGCAAACCCTTGAAGGTCTACAGGCCACAGAAACAAAATGGAGGGCGGCTCAATGAGCTGCATCAGAAGAGAGTGGGGTAGGAAAGTTGTGTTTGTCAAAGATTTGGATACCTGTCATTCTCTTTAAAGACATATATCATCAAAAGCCATATTATTATACTGAAGTAATATCCAGCGTCAAGCTGGATTGAATCTAAACCTCATTTTCTGCTGCCAGACGGGTTGACCACAATTCTTACCAACCAACCCGCACTCATGCAGAGCCAAGGACGTAGGTGTGTGGGGGGGGGTCCTCGGGTTCAACCTCCTCACATTCATGTCCGAAGCTCCGCCCCTCCGTTTGTGGGTTTTTAAAACATTTTTAGTGTTTTTTCGGTTTTTGGCCTGCAGGGGGCACATTGTTTGGGATAGGAGTACCAAACTTTCAGGGATTGTTTGGGGGACCCTCCTGATGATACTACCCGGGTTTGGTGAGGTTTGGTTCAGGGGGTCCAAAGTTATGGACTCCCAAAGGGGGTGCCCCCATCTTCCATTGTTTCCAATGGGAGCTAATAGAAGATGGGGGTTACACCTTTGAGGGTGCATAACTTTGGACATCCTGAACCAAACTTCACCAAACCTCAGATGTATTTTCAGGGGAGTCTCTTATTGATACCACCCAGGTTTTGTGAAGTTTGGTCCCGGGGGTCCAAAGCTATGGACTCCCAAAGGGGGTGCCCCCATCCCGTATTGTTTCCAATGGGAGCTAATAGGAGATGGGGGCTACACCTTTGAGGGTCCATAACTTTGGACCCCCTGAACCAAACTTCACCAAACCTGGCTGGTATCATTAGGAGAGTCTCCTAAAGATACCCTGAAAGTTTGGTGCTGCTAGCTTAACAATTACACCCATGACAGCAGGCACCCCCCAAATTTCCCCAGATTCTCCTTTTAAATCCACCCCCTTTGGAATGGATTTAAAGGGAGAATCTGAGGTCCTCAGTTTAGAAAAAGAAGAAGAAGAAGAAGAAGAAGAAGAAGAAGAAGAAGAAGAAGAAGAAGAAGAAGAAGAGGAGGAGTTTGGATTTATATCCCCCCTTTCTCTCGTGTAGGAGACTCAAAGGAGCTTACAATCTCCTTGCCCTTCCTCCCTCACAACAAACGTACTGTGAGGTGGGTGGGGCTGAGAGAGCTCCGAAAAGCTGTGACTACCCCAAGGTCACCCAGCTGGCATGTGTGGGAATGCACAGGCTAATCTGAATTCCCCAGATGAGCCTCCTCAGCTCAAGTGGCAGAGCAGGGAATCAAACCCAGTTCCTCCAGATCAGAGGCGTAGCTGGGCCAGAGTGCGTCCGGTGCGCACTCTGGCTTCCCCCCCCCGTAGCGGCGCCCCCCCACTCCCACTCCCACTCCCTTTAGAAAACCGAGCAGGCTGGAGAACAGGCCTTCCTGTTCTGGTGGGAACTACATTTCCCAGGGTCTCCTGGGAAATGTAGTTCTCATCAGAACAGGAAGGCCTGTTCTCCAGCCTGCTCGGTTTCCGAAAGTGAGTGTGGGGAGGTCAGGGGCCACCACGCCGTTCTCACTCCCTCTGAGGTGGCTCTCCACTCACTTCTACCACTTTAGGCCTAGTAGGTTGGGATTTCAGCTTGAACTACATTTCCCAGGGTCTCCTGGGAAATGTAGTTCTCATCAGAACAGGAAGGCCTGTTCTCCAGCCTGCTCAGTTTCCTAAAGTAAGTGTGGGAGGGGCGCCCTGGGGGGTGTGCCACCGGGGGAACGAGGGAGGGGCCGGGGGGATTTTGCACCCCCCACGTGACCCAAATTCGTGCGCCCGGTGCATCGCATCCCCCCTCCCCCTGGGAGCTTTGCCGCTGCTGCAGATTAGAATGCACCTGCTCTTAACCACTACGCCACATTGAAAGTGATGCTGTTTCAGGGTAATGTTGTTTAACTTGGGACCCCAGATTCTCCCTTTAAGGTGGATTTAAAAGGAGAATTTGGGCTCTCTAGTTTAAACACCATTGAAAGAGATGCTGTTTGGGGGTGGATTCCAACATCACAGCGGCTACCCGGGGTGTGTGTGTGCAAAACTCAGATTTTGCACTGGGCTCCATTTTCCCTCTATGCCTCTGTCCAGAGGGGAGGGCAGAAGGAACTGCCGGCTGCCGGCTGGGAGCCCAGCTGGTGGGGGGCAGGGGAGTCTGTTGTCCCCGGCCTCGGAGAGCTGCTTTTATAAGCGCTAGGCCAGGGGCGGGGCTTGGGGAGGCGTAGCCATGCCCTAGGGGCGGGTGGGGGTGTGGCCCCACCCCTGAACCCCCATAAAAAATCTATACCCACGTCCCTGTGCAGACCTCTATGTTTTGCTCAGTGTGTTCCTGAAACCGCACAACTTCTGGGGCCAACATCTAAGGGGCTTTGCAGGCAGCAGTTTACTTTGGTCCCAACCCATGGTATTTTCATTTGGTAATGCACTTACCATCTGTGAGGCCAAACGATGTGCAAAGGTTTCTGCTGACAATCCAGTTCCCCTGGGATCTCCGGAAAAGCCAAAAAAGCCTGTGGCCGACTCCTTTGAGCCATGCCTTGTTCAAAAGTTTCGGAGGGCGTTTCTTGAATGGTTCCTTCCTCGGTGTTGTTAGCAGGTTATGCAGTCTTTCTTGTAAAGGGGTACAACATTCTGTCTCTGTTTTGCTATCAGCAGATCCCTGGTCTGAGCTGCAACTTTTCGTTAAGCCCACAGTCTCGTAGTTCTTCTCTTGGAAAGGCAGACTCATAAATGGGCAAGTATTCCCATTTCCTTTAGCTCCATTATGGGCCAATTTGTGTTCTGGCATAAACCTACGATTAAAAAAAATACAACTTTAAATTTTGAACAAATATGGAGGTCTTGAAACCTGTCAAAGATTCAAAGCTGGTTAATATTTTCCATGTATTTATGATTACTGCACTTGCGCGATGTAGAAGAGGAAATAGAATTCTAGTCACAAGGAAGAACAAGTTCTCAAAATGACTTACAGACCATCTCCAAAGCAATTACTTATTAACCCTCATCAAATGGCAAATGAGTGCTACTTCACTGCCATGTGGAAGTCACTTAAACATTTTGATATATGGATTATTCTAACATTTCTGAGAGCCATTCACCACATGAAAGGTTTCAATCACCAGGAGAAGTTCCATGTCATCTCCATAAAAAACCTTGGCTATGACAGTCCTAATGCAAAGGGCTTTCAGAGGAACAATGGCAAGAAGTTTGCAGACTTGAACCAAGATTTTCATGGTCTGAGAGGTGAGAAGAGCACTATCTTCTTGTGTGAATTGTGTTCATTCAGTCCTCTGCAGGCACAGAAAGACCGGGACAGTAAAGCATTGGCCCCTTGTGACTGACAGGCAGTATAAAGCCTCAGGATCATCCAAACGTAGCACTAGAAACTTAACTTTGCTTGGCTAAGAGAACAACTGTCTCTGCCTACTGCTCTCCAAGTTCCAGTTATCCATCTTCTCCAGCCTTAGGTTTTCCTCTTAACTGTTCTCCTGCAATGCTGCTGTTCTAATGTCTATCATCCAGGGAGCCCCCCCCCCCGCCAACTGCTCACTGCCTCCCCCCACAGCTCACCGACCACCTGCTCCAATCCCCATGACCCACCCCCCACGATGCACCCAATGGTCAGAGCTGCAACGCTGAGAATTCTGCTCTTTCCCCAAGGCCAGAGGGCAGGGACGGGCTCACCTGGGAGAGTGAAAGAGTCGGTGATGGAAAGAGGAGCCAGGCGCAGCTGGGCCAGACAGCATGGCAGTCAGCAGCAGCAGAGTAAGGGCGGGGGGAAGCAGATGCACAGAAGTGGGGAAAGGGCGTGGCAGCCCAACAGCCAGGCATTTTAGCATCAGACAGATAAGGTGGGGGAGAGTCAAGGAGAAGGTGGGGCCAGAATAAGGCCAATAGGGCCTGTGAAGGCTTGGCCAACAGGCCTGTGAATTGACACAATACACGTCACGCCCAGATCGGAGGTGGGGGTGGGGATTGAGGAAGCGGGAAAGATAAAAGGGAGATGAGCAAAGGCCAATGAGGAGGATGGGAGTGGAAGTTTGAACAGCTGGGGAACTTTGTATGCCAAGAGGAAGAGGCAGTTCATGTGACCTCCTCCCTCACTTCTGAGGCCCTTGAAAAGCTGCCACAGGCAGCAGCGAGGCAGCTCAGGGGACCTCAGGCACCCTGATTTAGAGAACAGGATCATACAGTCAACATTAGAGTGCAGCCACAGACAATTGTGGCTGTGAACTGTCACAATTTCCCTCAAATTGCTGGCTTTTGTTACCACTGAAAAGAAAAAGACTGAGAATGGACTGAGAAAGGACAACATAACCTTATGAAGGAACTGCCTGAAAGAGGCATTCCAAAGATCCAGTTACTTTTAAGGAATCTCTGCTTTTAACCTGAACATGAAGCAATTCCTACAAGAGAGAGAAAGGAGGTCAGCTTCCTGGCCATATTTTGTTGTTTTATTTCACTAATCAAAATAATGAAGTCTGTTTGTTGGTCTAGGACAACTGTAGGAGTGGCTTTCATATTCCACCCACTGGTCATCTACAATACTGCAACAGTGAAGTGTGGCCATAATCGCAACAAAATCTAGGTTTTACTTAGTACTGGAAAGGTTGAAGAATGTATCAATACCAGCAATAGAGATCAGCGGCATTTTTAGTACTAGCAGACAATACAAATATGTTTGCCGATAATATAAAGAATCCTTCTCAGTACAAAGTCAATTGACACATAACTGGAGTATGGAAGGTAGGCAAGCCATGTGATCTGCTTTCATATGATGTTTGGCTTGTGTCTGAGTGGTATCTGGAGAGGCCTGAAGGGGAATCTCAGTCTGGAATCCTATTGTGGCTTTCTGAAGCCCAAAGGACCATGCATGGTGCAACACACCACAGGCCTAGTGCCTTTTTGGTGTGGCTGCTCTTAGTTAGGGTTGCCAGCTCTGGGTTGGGAAATACCTGGAGTTTTGGAGGTGGAGCCTAAAGAGGGCAGGGTTTAGAGAGGGACGTTATAGAATTCACCCTACAAATAGTCATTTTATCCAAGGGAACTTATCTTTGCAATCTGGAGATCTCCCGGCCCTTACAGTTTTAGCTCAAAGAATATTCCTCCCTTAATGGTTAATTAAGTGACCTTTCACTTCATATATGTCTCATGCTGTGTACTAGACTAGCACTACTATGAATATCTGCCACAAATCTTGTCTTCTTTTTGACTTAGGCTGCGCCAATGGTTCTTTTCCAAGATCTACAAAACATCTTTGTAGCACCAGCTGCTGTTTCTTCTTCTGCCTGATCTCTCTAACTTCCCTAACCTGCCAGCCTACTGTATTTCTGCTCCTTTGTCCTTTTACTTTTTCACTCTTCAGGTGTTCTTAGCTTGGAGTTGGGCAATCCTATGTTTGCAGTTTGCCATTTTATTAAACTTTATTTTTTTAATGAAGCCTTGAGGGTTACTTCCAAAATCTACTTTGTTGCTCAGATACTGACCTATACAGCTGAGCTTCATTCTCCAAAAATTGCTTCCACTCATCTGCAGGAAGCTAACTTTAACCACCGGTTGAATTTAAGAATTCCTAAATCTCTGGTTAAAAAGATGTGGTGGAGTTTAATTCCTTTTCCCGTAGGATTGCTTGCCTCAGCAGAAGACAGAAAAAAGGTGATTTTAGTAGATTCCCATTTGTTGCTGCAGCACCTTGTCTTGTGGAACATTTTCCTTGCAAGGTTCTCCTGATCTTCATAGAGGTGTTCTGGGACAAACAGTAGCCACTCTGCCAGTCTCTCCCATAAAATCTTCTGGTGGATCCAACACAACCAGCTTCACAAATACATTAAAATTAGCTCAGGTTTGTGTTCTGTGTTGTCTTTTTCCTCCTCAACATAATGTTGTTTCTTTTGCCAGCCTTTGCTCTGTTACACCAAGTTATTTTTGAGTTCTCAGACCTCATAAATCTACGGGGTTTATGGGATTTTAGAATACTTTTTACACAAGATGTACATGGACAGCCCAAGTGTAATTAGGACACTGTTATCTGCTTGCATTGTGCACATAGTATTAATTACCTTGACAATTTTAAGAAGTCATTTTGGAATGCCATTTTATTTAATAGTTTTTATAGCAATATTTATTTTATGATAAATATTATTATAAAAACTATTCATAAAATGGCATTCCGAAATTTTATGATATATGAAGGACCAAGAATTATCTGCATTAACTTGGCACTGTTTTGGTACAAAAGTAGTTCTGTATGTTTTATTAACAATAGTGTAGACATGATGAAGCATGCAGGCTGGGAGCCAGAGAAATACTAGCATAGCATTAATGAAAAATATAATTTTAACAGTTCAATAATAGATAACACTGGAATAAATCTTTAGAACTTAAAATATAAAACATATGAAAAGTAAATACCTTGTTTTACAATGTGATAAAGAAATTCAAAGTATTGGTATAAAGATTACACCAACAAGAGGCATTAACTGCTGTAAGGAAAGGTTATATCACAACTACCAGTGGTAGAGCAGATTGTAGGTCGAATCCCCACTTGAAATTTGCACGCAGATCCAAACCTGTTCGTGGTGAAACTGTCCTCTTCATCGGAGTTTCTCCCTCCCCACTGCAGCGAGCACACAGCAGATCCACCCGGTTGCAGAACTCTTAGCAATCCCCACTACCAGGTGAGCTTGCTTCACCGGTCTCCCCTGATTGGCTGGCGTGCCTGGATGGGGAAGGACCTTTTCCCACTGCGGAAATGTACATTGTAGGGGCGTGATCAAAAAAACCAGTGTGTAAAAGTTTAACGTTTAACTGTCTAACTATGCAAACAGTTAATCGTTACCTGTGTAAACCATTAACGATTTAAGGTTACACGTTTGGCTGTTTAATGTTTACGTCCCCTTCTGCTGGCCGATTGCAAAAGCAGAAACGAAACCAAGGAAAGGCTGTGCACGCATCGCAGCACTGATTGGTTGCCCAAATTCCGTGTCACACTCCAGGGCAACCAATCCAGGGAAACGAGTCAGGGTTTCAACCCTCATCCCACCCCTCGGATCAGCCCTGAACCGTGTTAATGGGGTCTGTGCCACTTGTAACCAGGTCCTGCCGGAACACGGATTAACAGGGAGAACGAGCGCCAGAAACGGAATCTGCCATGCAAGCAATGGGGAGGTCGTCCCTCAAACCTGGTTAGTTTGTGTTCTGAAACCTGGCTAAGACAGTAGTGGGGATTCGACCGTAGTCTAACTGCAATATGGTATCTATAACTTGTACCAAACAAGTAAAGAAGTGAATGGGTTGGTTTCTTTAAAAAAAACAAACCTGCAAGCAGATAGTTTGCCAAAGGGATTTTTTCTACCTTTCCTTTATAGTTCTCTGTGTCACTCTGCCAAACCCAGGACTCTTGGGAACTCACAAAAAGAAGTGGGAATGATCATTTCTGCACATGTCCCTTCTGGCTGCAGTCCTTACAGTCCAATCTTATGGGGAGAGCGAAAGGGGCAATGGAGATGGTGTGGGACCATGCTGGTGCATTTGCCTTCTCCACTGGCACAAGGGGCACGCGTGCCAGTGGAGAGGATAAAGGCAGCAGTGGCTGGCCATCCCTCAGCTTGACAGCAGCGAAACCCAAAAGTAGGCCCTGCTGCAGAAGAATGCTGTTGCTCGAAGTGTCTTTGGTGCATGGGGGACAGCTGGGGAATCTCAAAGGTGGAGTTAATGTTAGTTGGTCCCCCCCAGCCTTTAGGGCTGGGAATGCCTTGGCCAGGGTTTTGGACTTATGCCACCCTTTTGGGAGCCGTAACTCCATTAAGCTCCATGGAAGCTTCCAGGCAGCTGCTGCTGTTTTTTAGCTGCCTTCCTGTGCTGCCTGGAAGTCCTCTGGAGTGGGCATGGTAGCAGCACTGTCCCTGACTACCTCAGATTTTGGATTGGGTTGCCCATGTCCTACCCCATAGTTGGACAGATGTTTCCCAGATTCTCAGCAACATTTAACCTTGCTTATTTTTTTAGATTATGGATCTTTGATAAGCCCCTTTGATTCTCATACAGGAGAGAAAGGGGGGATATGAATCCAAACTCCTCCTCCTCCTCTTCCTCTTCTTCTTGTCAAACCTCATAGAGAGTTGACCTGAAACCTGAGCATGCTGTTTTCAAGGATTCAGGAGAAGGAAAGTGAAGCTTTGCCATATCTCCTTTCCTTGCCAACATCTCAGCTTTGCATTGGCTGCTTGCATGTTCCTTTAAAAGTCTGTCTAAATGACCTATACACAGTGTTCCCTATACACAGTCTTCCCTATAAATTGTGCACATGAGTGGCCATGCTGCCATTGTACTGCTGCCATGCAGACAAGGGGCTACCTGGCAGGGGGAGCTTTCCCAGGTGGCTCAGTTCTGCGCAGCATTTTCAGATTGCCACACAGCACTGGGGAATGTTTAGAGGGACCACTGCACACACCATGTGAATGTTATGGATATTCTTCAGTTGACTCCTCAAAATGTGTGCTAGGCTAGGTGCCTTTTCCTATCTTTATAAAAAACAAGAAGCTAGCACCTCAGAGATACCTTGGTTGGGTGAGCATGTCCTGTAAAATGACACCTGTAAAATGAGCACAGGGGCCCCCCAAGGCTGTGTACTTTCACCACTTCTCTTCTCTCTGTATACCAATGACTGCATCTCAAACGATCCATCTGTTAAAATACTGAAATTTGCAGATGATACAACAGTGATTGGTCTCATTCGAGACAACGATGAAACCGCATACAGACGGGAGGTTGAACAACTAGCCTCGTGGTGCCACTGGAACAATCTAGAACTGAACACACTTAAAACCGTAGAAATGGTGGTAGATTTCAGGAGAAACCCTCCCATCCTACCTCCTCTCACAATACTAGACAACACAGTATCAACAGTAGAGACCTTTACATTTCTAGGCTCCATCATATCTCATGACCTAAAATGGTCACCTAATATCAAAAATGTCATCAAAAAAGCACAACAAAGAATGTTCTTTCTGCGCCAGCTCAGGACGCTCAAACTGCCCAGGGAGCTGCTGGATACAGTCTCTACAGAGGAATCATTGAGTCTGTCATCTGCACCTCTATAACTGTGTGGTTTTGGTTCTGCAACTCCAACAAGATCGACATTACAGACTTCAGAGAATAATCAGAACTGCAGAAAAAAACAATTGCTGCTAACCTGCCTTCCATTGAGGACCTGTATACCGCACGGGTCAAAAAAAGGGCTGTGAAAATATTTACTGACCCCTCGCATCCTGGACATAAACTGTTTCAACTCTTACCCTCTAAACGTCGCTACAGAGCACTGCATACCAAGACAACTAGACATAAGAACAGTTTTTTCCGAATGCCATCACTCTGTTAAACAAATAATTTCCTCGATAATGTTAAACTATTTATTATATACTTATTATATAATTACTGCACTACTTTTTTCATCATTCCTATTACCCATCTCCTCCCACTTATGACTGTATGACTATAGCCTGTGCTGGCATTTCATTTTATTTTACATTTTATTTTATTTTATTTTATTTTATGATTTTACATTTTATGTTTTCATTACTACTGATTGTTTCCTGATTGCTTACTAGACCTATATGACAATCATTAAGTGCTGTACCTTATGATTCTTGACAAATGTATTTTTCTTTTATGTACACTGAGAGCATATGCACCGGAGACAAATTCCTTGTGTGTCCAATCACACTTGGCCAATAAAGATTCTATTCTATTCTATTCTATGTCCAGTGGGCTGATGCTGCACACTACTTTTGCAGTGCAAATTATTCCAAAAGCAGTTCTCTTTTTCTGAATCTGAGTCCTCTGAGAAGTATCTAGTTAAAGTGTTTATACATATAGTAAACAAATAAGTCTTGAGAGTCCCACAAATATAACAAATAACCTGTCAGTTTGGTGCATTTGATGGTAAACTCTTTGTTGAAACATGGCAAAAATAACTAATTCTTGACGACGATAGAAGTCTCTTAACATGCTGGAAGTCACTATAAATGTCACCCTGAATGTCTGACATTTAATCTGCCAGATTTGCCATCCTTTCCAGCTTGCACAATATACACTCACTACATAGAAAACAGCCGTGCCAACACACCTATGCACATTAATTTGCAGCAGAGAAGTGCAGCTTACACTGTTTGCATATAAGATGTCATCATAGTCCCTTTGCACATGTTTATTCACAACACCCCATTTAGCCTAATGAAAAATTACTTATGAGAATCAGTATTCTTCACTGGCTCCAACAGCCAGCGCATACACTATTTTATTAAAAACACCACCAAAAGAAAAATGGAAAGATACTGATGTCATTGTCAAACGAACAAAAAACCACATTAGAAACCAGGGCTGCAGAGCTGTTTTTGGTTATATCAAATTATTAGAGAAGCATCTCTGGAATCTGAGCTACACACTGTATACTGAAGAGTTATTTTGCACAAACAAAACAGATAAAACATGTGACACCTGGAAGAAATATCTTATATTCATAGCTGTCAAACTTCACAGAGAGATGACCTGAAAAAAACATGGAGGTTCTCTCCAAAGATGTGACAAAACAGAAATTTCCCAAAACGCTTTTTTTCTTTTAATTTTTAGATCCTGTGAAAAGGATATGAAAAACTATCTGGTGTTCAGGTAAAGGTTCAGGTAAACTTGCTGGTGTTTAGGTAAAGATCAGAGGTAGCCTGGGACTTACAGCAGCGATAAGGTCTGCTCAGGTTGGGCTGTGGCAGAAAAGACTATGGGGGAGTCTACATCCATTGTTACTGTTGCCATAGCAGAGGCCCAAGCCAAAAAGAACTCCGTAGCTGTGGTAGGACTACTTCCCTTATGATGCTCCTGCCTGCCAGTGGCCCTGAAGGAACTTTCCCAGTATGTTGAAAGTCAGCCTTCCTGGTAGAGATTCTTAGACAAGGTATTACCAATCCTTGCTCCAAAATGAAGAAAAAAGTTCACCCATGAATTGGGCCACTCAAAGAGTTAGGCAGGGGGCAATCTCACCACAAGGAGATCCTTCCTATGACCTACGGAAAAAAAACAAAACACTCGAAGATTCTCTTACTATGCCAAAACTTTTATTCAGCTTTTTGCTGCATCTACCTCTCTGACCTTCATAATGGGTTGCTGGGTGATTCTGTCCATGTCTTTCTTAACACATTCCAGAGATAAACACCCTTCACGTTTGGATGATTTCCAATTATGTGAAGGGTCATAAGTTGGCCATAGTGAGAGGTATCTGGGATAGCTCCGGCAACTTCCTGCTTAGACGATGCTGATGACGCTATTTATGAGAAAGCTGGTACAGAAAGATTTCCATGGGGAATGGTAAAAGAAAGATATTTCTCATAGCTTTTAGGAGTCAGAATTCTGTATGATTGTTACCGCATCAGCTTTTGCAACAAGCTTGTGAGGAAGCTCAGGTTGAGTGGAAGTGATTTGCCCAAAGCCATTCAGTCAGCATTGTACCCAGGTTACCTTTTTAAAATGCAACACACTAGTTAATGTAGCACACTGCTGTTCTGTAGCTGCAATTCACTGTTCAGGGTTCATTCACTGTCCTAAACAACAGGTTTCCAATCGTTTCTTCTTCATCCTGTTCATCTTCTTCCATTGACAACATATGCACATGTACAGAGAGAGAGAGCCTTTAAAATTAATATGTATTTATCAGGGCAGGCCCCGCTGCCCCAATTCAGCTCCCACTAACTCCATAAATATACTGAATCAGAACACTTGGTTTATCAAAGTCAGCACGGTCTACTCAGCTCTCCAATGTCTCAGGCCTTTCACACCATCTGATTCTTTTAGTTGGAGATCTCAGGGACTGAACATGGGACCTTTTGTATACAACGCAGATGTTCTGCTTTGTACTGAACCATGGCTCCTCTCCTCTCCTCTCCTCTCCTCTCCTCTCCTCTCCTCTCCTCTCCTCTCCTCTCCTCTCCAGGGAACTGTCATCTGTAGAGAGTTCATATTTCTGGGGGAGCGGGGAGGGGGAGGGTTGGCATGTGACCAACAGATAAAGCTGGACTAATTCTGAAGTACCCAGTGAAACTGAAACTTGTGTCGGATAGCATCCACAATGAACTGTATGTTCCACTTTATGCAAAAAGCACACAGGAAGAAGAGGGAAGAGAGTAGAAGATGGAAAGAGCAAGGAACAAAAGAAAAGACTGCTAAAGGGGATTTTTTTTCCAAAAAAAGAAATCATTATTCTAGAGCGTCACATGATTAAGAGGGTACCTGAGGAAGATCAGGTGTACTCCTGATTTAAAGCAGGGTGGTAAAAAAAATCCACATGCAGAGGAAAGGAACAACAGGCTTTTTTGCAACATTAAAGGGATTCCTGATCTCTTTCCGTAGTATTTTGCTGGTAGAGAACTTTCATTCCTTCGGATTTAGGATACAAAAGTGCCATCAAATTTCATTTTATTTCCTCAGCATTTCCTGCTCTTTTCAATCCTCTTGCCAATCCGATTTCATTCTCAATCAACTGCGCTTTCGACATCTATCTTCCTAGTGCTCATCTCCTCCTGGCTGTAATTCCTCAATGGAAGAAGGGGGGGGGGGCACAAAGCACCAGGCAAGAGCCCCCAGCTGTGGATTCATGGGTGGATCCAAAGACCCTGCATTTCTCTCTCTTTTTTTAAAAAAAATACAATGTTTAAGACACACCACGAAAATGAAATGCTTTGTTTTGCTCACTCAATAAAGGTTCTGTGTGTACAATTCACTCAGCACTTCTTCTGGGAAGCACACAGAACAGAAATCACACTGACTTAAAAAAACCCCCAAAGAATTATGCAAAGGAAGAAGACAGAAGCTATTCCCAAAATAAACTGAAACCTCACAGATGTGTTCTTTCTAGGCTTTGATTCCTTTGTCGTCTCCCCTCCACCCACCCTGTTCCACACCCTTCTGGCCAAAAGCATTTTAATCTACTCTGTACTTGTGGGATTATTGCTGATTTAATACCAATTTATTACATAACATATTGACCCCTGAACGCTGGCAAAAAGGCTCCAAGCAGGCAAGAATGCTCTCAAATCACTTTGGACTATTTTAGAGTTTGTAAGTACATCCTTTTGCGATTTTCTATTCCATAAAGGTAAAATGAAGCTGTTTGTTAAAGAAAAAGAAAAAAGAAAACTGAACAATGTTATGTCTACAAAAGGCTACATGTTTGAAAGTTTGTATGTCTTTATCTTAAGAGTTAATTATATACAAATATAACTGCAACAGAAATTCAAGATGAGGTCTATATCTTCTGTAGGGCTTTGTAGGAAATGTCTGTATTTGTAAGCTTTCAAGTCAGTGGCAAGGCTCAAAGGGAGAGGGAATGCCATCACACTTGCTTTCAGGTACCCCTAAAGTCTCTTTCTTTTCCAGTTAACTTCTCATTCATGTTTTTACAATTCTGTGTGTTAAGTGCCGTCAATTTGCTTCCAACTCATGGTGACTCTGTGAATCAATATCTTCCAAAGTTCTATCCAGCATCCTATCTTAAATAACCTTCCTCAATCTTGCTAACTGAGGATTGTGATTTCCTTTATTGAGTAAATTCACTGACTATTAATATACATTTACTCTTGGTAATGCCTGATAACTGACAGCAAGGATTTAAAATTTGCTAATATCTAAGTCAAATGCTAGGCAATAGTTTTCATAACAGCTACATACCTAAAAATGGTGAATGGACTACAAGCAAAATTGAAACTAAACTATTCTGTCCCTTCCCCAACCCCATTTCAAGCAGTCTCTTTAGCAGAGGCATAGCTGGGCCAAACTGCGCCCGGTGCACATTCTAATTTTCCACACCCATGGCCCCCTCGGTAGTCCCATACTGTTCCCTTCCCATACTTATTTTAATTCTTTCCTTGTTCACTGACTTTTTCAGGCTGCAAAAGGCCTGTCCTCAGTAAAAACGGCCTGATGGGAACTATACTTCCCAGGAGACCCTGTGAGCTCCAAGGTCTCCTGGGAACTGTAGTTCCTCAGGCCGTTTTTACTGCAAACAGCCTTTTGCAGCCTGAAAAAGTTCTGAAAAAGGAAAGGAACTAAGGTAAGTGTGAGAAGGGGTGGGGGGCGCTACAGGGGGGGCGGGGAAAGAGGGAGGGACCTGGGGGTGATTTTCCACAGCGCACCCCCGCCGCCTTGTAGCTGCGCGACTTCTCTTTAGTTAGGCACTTTGAGGTAATATACAATGGAAGGGTCTCCAATGTGGTGCCCATGAGTGCCATGTCATCCACCAACACTTTTCCTGGCACCTGCCAGCTGTTTTTCAGAAAGTAGGAAGGTGTTTTGCCCAGAAGGAATTCTGATTGGCTGTGCACATTTTTGAAAACATTACTTTGCAGCAGCTGCCACCACGGAACAAAGATCTTAACTGTATGACTGAAGATAAGCTGTATGTATTCAAGAGCGTATTTTTAAACAATATGTAAATGCATCCTGTTAAACAGCGCTTCTGACTGAAATGTTAAAGAGTTACTATTAGCGCTATGCGTAATGTCACTTGCCGACATTTTGTGGCATGCTCCGCCTCCCACAGTAGCCATTTTGTGATTGGCTCCATCTCCTGTGGCAGCCATTTTGTGATTGTGTTTGCCACCCTGTGCCAAAATTCCAAAGGTGCCCACCGTCTCAAAAAGGCCAGGGACCCCTGATCCAAGTTACAGGCTGCAATTCTAAAGATGAATTCAAGACCCCCCTGAATGACTTTCCTTAAACAGTGGAAGTTGTAAAGCATCTCTTTTGTATTTAAAAGATTCCAAGTTCAATCCCTGGTATCTCCAGTTAAAAGAATCAGGTGATATGAAAAACCTCAGTCTGAGACCCTGGAAAACAGCTGCCAATCTGAGTAGACAATACTTTGACAGACCAATGGTCTGATTCAATATAAGGAAGCTTCATATAGTTAATGAATGAATATTTTTACCAATGCGACAACTACACTGCAACATTTAAAGGCACAAGGTACAGCCAACATTAAAATGAAAAAAAAAAAAAACTAATTTGGTCACAACACCTGACAAAAGTTGAGAACATATGGCTATGCACATACGAACTACAAAAGGTCAAATGAAGTGTAGGGAAAGAAAAGATTTTAAAATGTTTAGTTTTAGCCCTCTGAGAACTGCATATATTAAGATTTGCAAACATTCACCAATAGTCAGTCTTGCTGAAACACCAGCAACTGAGCTTTAGAGTGTTGACAGAAAATACAAATTTCATTTGAAGCAGCTGAGCAGGGAAGGTGGAACAGAACTGGAAATGGATGGGTATTTGAAAAATGACACTTCCCCTTTAAATCTTTTATTCTGCCATTGCATCCTATTCTTAACCACCATAGGATGCAGTTTCCTGATAAGAGGAATTCATTCTAATAAAGATTTCTAGATTGAGCGTCCCTTTTAAATGGGTCTCTTGCAGGACACACAAACACAATACAGAAGGGAATGCTATCATAACACTTCAAGAGTTAAGTGACTTCATGAGAAAAATACTTCCAAATGTTTCCTAAACCTCTCCAAACCGCACCAAAGAACATTATCGTAATATTATGTTTCCCCATGGTCTCCCATATTTAAGCCTGCCATTATTGAAATGATACTTGGATGAGAAACTTAAGTTTTTCCAATGTATGTTTTTTTTTCTAAAAGAAAGCTTTTGCTTTAAAAATTGTTTATGTTTATAAGTCAGACACTTTATTGTTTTCAATCACGTTGCTTTATTAATGGGCCAACTGGTCCTCTGTGCGTTTTAAACTGATACATGGAACATATGTGTGCAAGACTTTTTAAAGAACCTGAGCAGAAACCACGTGATCCCATTCAGGGAGAGTAACTGAAAACAATAACTGTCTTAGATGATTACATATCACATTACAAATAGATTTTCATATTTCTTCTACAGTATACACAATCCAAATAAACTGTATACCATATTTCAATAACACAATCCAGCATCTCCAGCATCAAAGGGTTCATTTCTGTTAGGTTTTAATGTGAATCAGGGTTGTAATGTTTTCTGTAAGCATAAGCTAACTATTTCAACGATTTTGCCAGCGAGCTGCTTTTTTGGCAGATTATTGGCAGTACATACTGGCAACGAGCTAGTGAAGCTAAAACCCTGCTTATATGTTACAGGTAAATAATGATTTTAATAAATTTACGTGAAATGTTCCACATGGTCACATCTGTTTTTGATAGCTCAATCCCCACTGCAGATGCAAATCCTTTTGTGTGCTTCTCAAGAAAACACATAGTACACCTTAATGATTTTAACACCTCCTCAGGTATGCAGCATAGCAATGAAGCAGAGCAATACCCTGAGTAGTTTTGCTGAAGGGAACAGTAACATAAGCTAATTAAGCTACAAATAGAAGGAAGGAAGGAAGGAAGGAAGGAAGGAAGGAAGGAAGGAAGGAAGGAAGGAAGGAAGGAAGGAAGGAAGGAAGGAAGGAAGGAAGGAAGGAAGGAAGGAAGGAAGGAAGGAAGGAAGGAAGGAAGGAAGGAAGGAAGGAAGGAAGGAAGGAAGGGAGGAAGGAAGGAAGGAAGGAAGGAAGGAAGGAAGGAAGGAAGGAAGGAAGGAAGGAAGGAAGGAAGGAAGGAAGGGAAGGAAGGAAGGGCTGTATGAAACGTCCATGTGGGTATTCATACTGCTAGGCCACTATAGGTGTGAGTGGGACAAAGGGAATGGGAAAATATGAAGGACACCCTGCCTAAGCTTAATACATTAGTAACTTTAATCTCAAGGACCAAGATGTGAAGATCCACTTAGTACTTTCATGCAAGGTCCTTACGTTAAAGTAATGGACTCCCCCCACGCTTTGGATAGTTCCATCACCACTATGTCACAAAGGAACTTCTGAAACACCCCTCACTTTCAAAAGTTGCTTCTCATGCAGAGTGGTTAAGGGAGCTGTAGCTAAACAAAAAAACAAGTTTGAAGTGCTCTTTGGCTCAAAGAACTAGTTTCATAGTCCTCTGGATCTTGGCCAAATTCCCTTATGTACATAGCTAACTTGGATCTTGGCCAAAAGATTCTGATTGAGTTTAGCCCTGAGCCTCTATAATCCTCTTGGTAACCTTTCTTACAACATTCCTGTAATTCGTGAAACACACAGATATCATTATAATTTCTCTCGGTTGTAAGGTAAAGTGCAGCTGAGGCTCTAATCTTGGCTACTGATAGCAAAATCCCAGGATACTTCATGGAAGAGGGCTCCAGAGTGTTATAAGGAGAAAAAGATCTTTGGGCAAAAGAAAGAGGAGAAGGAAAGTGTAATGAAACAGATGCTGTTCAACTGAAGCAATGTCAGTTCCAGGGTTATGCTCAGTGTTAGAGCCCTGCGGGGATGGGGTGGGATATGAATGAATGAATGAATGAATGACACTGAGCTCAGAAGGATGGCAACTGGAACAGTCAGAAGCTGAGCTGATGTCCTGGTTGTGGGGAAGTAGATGTAGTGGGCTTTCTCCTTCCTGCTCGCTCACACCATGCACCAAGGAGCAAGCTGTAACATTTAGTGTCCAGGATGGCAGGGGCTCTGGCCAAAGCTGCAAAGCCCTGGATGGCCATCCAACTGGAGTCTGTGATGCAAAGAGCTACTTAGTAATAGAGGGCGATTGGAGGATACAGAGCGGGTCACAGAAGAGTCTCCTTTCTTAGTTTTTAAAAGGGTGCTGCTACTGTAAGGACCAGTAATGAGGTAAGCTGGGAGTTCTTGTGTGCCTGATGGGCTCTCAATCTAACACAGGGGCTGTGACCTCTATGGGCCAGGTTGATGACATAAATATTTTAGATAAACTGAAATAAGCTACTTTAAATAAACTGAAATACATAAGGTTACCTGTGTAGTGATTATTTTCTCCTATAACCAAATATACTGATGACATAGAGTAAATAAATGTCCCACACTATCTGCATTACTACATAAGCATGCCACACTCCCTTATATAGCATTTCATCCTCAGAATAGCCATGAAAAGCATGTTAGGCTGAGAGAAAATGACTAGTTTAAGTGGAAAGGAAGTTAGTCAATAAGCTCCATGGATAAGAGAAGTTGATCTCAGGTTTTCATTGGGATGTATCCTACCATAGGCTGGAGGAAGAGTCACTTAAATTGGAGGAAGGCTTCTTAGGCCAGAGAAAGCCTTCAAGCTCCACTCAGAAAACAGTAAGATACAGGTCATTATTGGGCGATTTCCCACTGGTGATTAATCCTGGGATAATCAGCCGAAATATCCAGGTTTCCTTGCAATCTCCACATTGCCAAACCACAGAACACAGATCAGTCCCATTTATGGCGCTCCCCGCCCCCCCTTATCACGGGATTTTCCTGTATATGCACCTTTTTGAAATAACACTAATAGGAGATGAGGGCTACACATTTGAGGGTCCATAACTTTGGCCCCCATGAACCCAACTTCACCAAACATGGGTGGTATCATCAGGAGGGTCTCCTAAAGATACTCTGAAATTTTGGTGCTGCTAGCTTAACAATTGCACCCCTGACAGCAGGCACCCGCCCCCCTCAAGGGGAAGGCCTAGACACCTTCACTAGAAACATGCTACCGTGAGGATGTTGAAACCTGGATGAAAAGGTGCCGATTCTTTTGAAACCTGGTTGTAACTAGATTAAATTTTCAGTGGGAATTCAGCCATCATCAACTAGATTACAGAGAACTCTAACCTGTGCCTGGCAGAATCTGAATATACAGTTGTATTATATGTATTTTTTTTCTTAAACACTAATTATTTTAGTGAGGCTTGGCAAATCCTAAGACACAGAAGCACAAAACAAATAAACCATATCGTGCCATCTCTAAAAATCAGGCAGCCAGTTTACTTTTTTGAAGTTCAACACTCTCCCAGCTACCTACTTAAAAAAGAGGTTTGTGTCCACAGAGCTTTTTCATTCTTTAGAAGATACTCTGCTGCTTCAGGTTAGTTTGTTTGGTTAAAGCTTAGTCAGTAAAATTCCTGTCAAGATGTACTGGAAGCTGTGAAAAAACCATGTACAGTCATACTGAGTTTGCTATTAATTTGTTCAGTTTCAAGGATTTTATGTCTTTCTACTGTAGGAACAAACCTAAAGGGAGAACGCCTTGTTGTTTAAAGGCAGAAAGCCCTTCCATTTGCCTTTTAATACTTCTGTTGTTTTCACCTCCATCTGGGAAACAAAATCAGTGAAAGCTACGTACTTCTAAAAAGAGGAGGGAAGGGAAGGAAAGGGGAGATACCCCACGCATAGCGTTATAGTTTCATCGGCAGATGCTGTCTTGGTTTAACAAGCCATGGACATGTACACTCTCTTATACCTACTTTAAAAACCTACTTTTGGCAAAACACAATTGCTGTTCCATTCATATTGGCAAACGATTTATATTTTCACTCTCTTCAAACTATGATAAAAGCATGGTTTGCAACTTTAAGTTGGGTGGCAAGAGCAAACACTAGTTGAACACAGTGGTAGTGATTCTGTGGCTTGTGGAAAGCCAAATTGGTAGTTGCAGTTACCATCAACCAAGATAGTCACATTTACTTTCATTTGTGTCAATCCAGTTGCCCATTTTAAACCACAGTTTGCTAGCCACTTCAAACCATCACCAGCTTAAACCCTAATAGTAAATTTGGCTACATGAGGATACTTAAATCCAGTGACTGGATCTGTGAACAGGAAAGGCAGATCTTTCTACAAACCACCCCAGGTTTAAAGTCTGAAAAATGATTAAAGGAGTACCCATAGTTTTAATAATGTTTAACAAACATTCCTTCAATGGCTGTAGCTAGGCTGCTTGTGACTGTTCAAAGTCAGTGTGGTATAGCAGTTAATGCTACATACCCTGTTTCCCCGAATATAAGACATCCCCAAAAAATAAAACGTAGTAGAGGTTTTGCTGAAGTGCGAAATATAAGGCATCCCCCGAAAGTAAGACAAGCAAAGTTTTTGTTTGGTAGCATGCCCGACGAACAGAACACAGAAAAATAAGACGTCCCCTGGAAATAAGACATAGCGCATCTTTGGGAGCAAAAATTAATATAAGACACTGTCTTATATTCGGGGAAACACGGGTAGTACTATCTGGGGGGCCATTTTGCTGTGGAAACTTATTGGATTGTTTTGGGACAGTAACATAGCTTCATCCTAACCAACCTCACAGAATTGCTGTGAGGATAAAAAGGAAGAGATAATGTCAGCTGCTTTGGTACCCACTGTGGAGAAAAGTGGAGCATAAAAGAAATACATAAAGAATAAATACAGCTGAAGATGGGAAGCAGTTAAAAGGCAGGTTGGTGAATAGTAGAGAATGAAGTGGGGGAAAGGAGAGGGCATGAGGTTGCCAGGAGGGAGGAAATAAGAAATTGTGCAGGAAGGGGGAAGTGAGGTATAGCTCCCAAGTCCTTGCGGGTTACTAGCAATCCTAGAGGGCCTGGCCCAGTGGCTGGCACCATACAACTGTGTCATAATTTTCCTAGGTAGAGGCTGGTGGCAAATATAACAGGCTTGGTTGCCTTGAGTAAAAGGTAAGAGGAGTCGAGAACCTTTTTCAGGAATATTCTGGCCTTTGAGGGCAAATTCACTGCAGCCAGGTCTGCAGCAACCACCAAGCAACTCGCTACCAACCAGCTTGCTAGTCCCCCTCACCAAAGGGCTGAGCCCAATCACCCAAACCCTACGCAAGTTGAGAGACACAATACTCAGCCATCCTAAGAGGAGGCAGGAGAAACAGAACCATACTTAAGGTGAGATGGGGAAGTTGGTGACATCTGGCTTAGCCCACTCAAGGCAAGGCAGACACTGGCACCAAGCCAACCCATGTGAGATGCAGAGGCATAGGGGGGCTAAATGGCACCTGCTCCCACCTCATGGCGCCCCCCTGTGACCCCCTCACTTACCTTAGTTTCTCTCTCCTGCAGACTGGTGGGAACTACACTTCGCAGGAGCAAGGTCTGCAGGAGAGGAACTAAGGGGCAGGAGAGAGAAACTAAGGTAAGTACGGGTGCGGGGGTGCCATGGGGATCGGGAGGGTGAGAGACAACCAGATGCTGGTACTCAGCCTAACCAATGCCCACATAAGGTGAGGCAGATGATAGCACCAGGCTGAATTGGTTTTAGGCAAGGCAGATGACATCCACGACTAATCCCCGCAAAAGGCAAGGACAGTGACACCCCAAATGGCTAAGCCCCGTGTGAGGTTAGGCAAATGGTGGCACCATGTCTGGCCAAGCCCCATGCAAAGACTATATATTTCCTGAGTAAAGGACAAGAAAAATGGAAACAGATTGGAGAGGTAGGGCTTTGGCAGATGGGAAGGACAGAATGACTCAGGAAAGGGGAGAGACTATGGGGACTGTTATGAATTTTCTGGGCTGTGTGGCCATGGTCTGGTAGCCTGAAAAATCCACAACTGCCAGTTGATTCCCACTATGAAACCCTTCCACAAGAGTATGGGGGTTATTAAGGGAAAGAGAAAATAGTGGAATAAGGGAAATGATTTACGCTGCAGATTCCCACCTGTGGTTCCAAATTCCACCTTGCTGACCAATAATACACCACATCATCATACATCAATTTAAATATAGCACACCATATGTATGCTTCTCTGACAGATTTTCTAGAGGCTAGCCATCAGCTCAGGAAAGTATTCCCATCACAGTACAACTTCCTGTCAACTCACTGCACTGGTGTTCCCAGTGGTAGATTTAAAAAGAGAAAATAAGTTCAAAGGGATAAGATTTGGGACCAACTACAATCTTTCAGGCTGTTTTGTATCATGCCCAAGGAATATATCCTGCAGGCACAGGATTCTACTGCAACTAAGTCACTTTCCAGGCCTAGCTGGCCTACTTTAATACAGTACTCAGTTCTCTTTACAGGGACACTTAACCCAAGATCTGATATCTCCTCAGATCTTTAACTCACACTCCAATTAGATTAACCCTCTTCTCTCAACTCTCAAAACCATGTCAGATCTTTTTTCCCAAGTACAGCTCTTATAGGCTGATTTAGAGTATTGTTCTGATTGGCTCCCATTTCTCTGAGGTACATTTTTTAGACTATCAGTTACAGATACTTTAATCAAGATTTTGGCATGACATCTGGCATGAGGTTGTACATAAATATAAATAAATATTGCCTACTAAAGCCTGGAGTGAAGAATTTCCTTCAGTGGAAGATGACGTCCCTGCCTCCATGTCCCACTTCTGCCCCAAATACCCCCCCAATGCTATTCTTGGGAGGACTGGGGACCCTCAGGAATAGCTTAGGGGGACTGCAAGAGATCTTCAACACATTTTCCAAATGTGTAGGCTTACTGTTAACATTGCTGTCTCCTCCAAAATGCAGCAACAACTCTATATAAATGTTGAAGTTATACTGTACAACTGAACATTTTTGAAAGTTCACACAAAGAAACTGATCAGAAAGAGCATAACGTCATTCAAGAGACCAGGAAGACAAGATAACTTCCCCACCTAACAAGATCAAAAGAAAGAGGTATATATAAATAGTACTTGGTTTTGATTCCATTATTTTACAGAAGCCAGAGAAGAGATCAAAGAAAAATGAGCCTACATTTTGCTATTTACACTTAACATAGCCCTGGACTCCAAAAACCTTGCCAAATTGCTACTATAATTTAAAATATAAATACAGTTGGGTTGTTTTGTATTGTATGAGCTATATTTCAGTTCCCCTGACTTTTCTCACCCATTGTAGAGACTAATTGTCGAAATATTTCATTAAATATCATTACTACACTGGTTTTAATTATATTGCAAGAACAATCAACAGGCTACAACGAGGTTCAAGGCCTTGTTTTGAGTTCAAGCGCAGTGGAAATGTCAGCTCAATGCACAGCAGCAATGGAAATATCAAATTGCAGCTAAGGAGTATTTGGAAAGGAAATGACAATAAAACAGCCAGCATAGTAATGCCATCATATAGAACTTTAGAGATTTTTTCTTTCTTTCTTGTCCATAACATTAACATTTGGGGCCACTCAGATGGATGGACAGTAGGTTCTGCATACACAATGAAGTTCTGCAAAGTGCAGAGATGGCTGCTATTAATTGAAAATAGGTATTGGTAAATTTATTAGTCATGATAGCTAAATGGAGCCTCCAAGTTCAAAGGAAGTATATCTTTGAATATCAGTTGCACGAGGAAAAGCAATAACATAGTGAGACTCTATTTTCTGTCCTTATAGGCCTTCTGAGGGTATCAGGCACTGCAGGAAAGAAGATGATGGACTTTCAAGTCGACATTATCAGGCATGCGCTACACCACAATCTAATAGCCATTTACACACACAGAATATGTTGTGTGAATGCGTATTTCATCGACTCTCAAGAATACCCACTATCATTTTATTTCAGCTAGCTGTGACTCAGGAGTTTGTTCTGAAACAAATATTTAGCTAGAGTGGCCAACCTCTCTTCCCCATTCTGCAGATAGACATAGATATAGAGGTATCATATATAGCTAGAGCAGGGGTCTGCAACCTGCAACTCTCCAGATATTCATGGACTACAATTCCCATCAGCCCCTGCCACCATGGCCAATTGGCCATGGTGGCAGGGGCTGATAGGAATTGTAGTCCATGAACATCTGGAGAGCCGCAGATTGTAGACCCCTGAGCTAGAGTCTCCAACCTCTATATTAGCATTACTTCTATACAAAGCCAGATGAAAAACAATCCATAGCATCATCCAGTTTTTGAAACAGCTCTGCAGTAATTATGTCTTTGAGCATATGAATGACATTTGCTGAGTCTCATTAAGCACAACACATGAGAAGTGCTACTGGCCACCATGACTACCTGAAAGTCTAGATAGAACAATTGGTCAATATATACTCGAAAGATGAGCTGGAAGATGCCCTGCCATATTAATAACTGGTATTCCAGTTATTCAGTCATACACAAGGGCTGTTGTGTGTTCACTGCCCCACTGTTACCTTGACTCAGCTTCAGATGGCTCCCTCAATCATGAACAAACACTGGGGATTAGTTTTAATGATACCCAGAGTAGCACAAGGAACTGTTGTGACACTTGAAGAAACCAAATCTAATGGTGGCAGGCCAGCACTCCTACTTCTGAGTGCCTCAGTTACTTCACGGGCACCATGACAGTAGTGCAAACGGGAATCCACCATCAGATCCACCCACAGAATCCTTTCTTCCAGCAGCATTTTGGTGGTACCCCTTTAAGTCTCACAGACACACTCTTGGGCGTATTTCAAAAAAGGTTTTAAAAAATTAAACATCAATTAAAAGTATGGAAGAATGATTAATAATTACTAAACTTATGGGACCAGGCCGAGATCCCCGAGTGGTCATCACACAGGCTGGTGTACTAGTATGCACCAAACATGGCTACGCTATGATGCAGAAAGGCATAAATCTGCAGCTACTCTGCTCTTAAGTGCCAGATGATTTTCTGGGCAGGGTGACAAGAGCAGTGCAGACTATTCACATAACCCTGACCTACGTATTTGTGTATTTTAACAGACTATTCCTGATGATGATAATGAAGATATCATAATTGTCCGAATTAAGCAGCCCTTATTACTCCTTTATATGAAAAAAGAAGGAAGAATTATCTCAGCATTTTATTGTCAATATTAAACGTAAGCAGCTGAAACCATTGCAACGGAGAGACTCAAAACAAACATTGAAAACAACAGAAAATATGGAAACAGAAATAAAAACAATGAAATGCCAAAAAAATCTCCTCTGATGTGCTCCAAATATTGTTTTGATGCTATGGTTGCAATCGTCAGACCACTTCAAGGGGATGACACCACACTCTGGCTTGAGGAGGGAAGCCAATTTAACTAAGGAACAGCCTTTTCCAATTAATTCTCTATTTTTAAGATGTGTTTTGGCTGACAAGTTTTATGTCGTGCTCCAGTACTGTAACATAGTGAGTCACAAAAATATTTTGGACCAGTCAACTCAAAAGATATTTTAAATTGATTTCTGATTACATTTGTGTAATAAAAATGCTTTAAAAATGTGCCTAAGTATGAAAAAGTTCATTAAAACTGCAGGGTTTTAAATACGGATACTTGCAGCGTGCAAACTCACAATTTTATAGTGCAACCCTAAGTAGGACCACATAGGCCGAATTCCCACAGAAAATTTAATCTAGATACAATCAAGTTTCAAAAGAATCGGAACCTCTTCATCCAGGTTCCAACATCCTCACTGCAACATGTTTCTAGTGAAGACGTCTAGGCCTGCCCCTTGGGGGTGGTTCCTCCTGTCAGGGGTGCAATTGTTAAACTAGCAGAACCAAAATTTCAGAGTATCTTTAGGAGACCCTCCTGATGATACCACCCAGGTTTGGTGAAGTTTGGTTCATGGGAGCCAAAGTTATGGACCCTCAAATGTGTAGCCCCCATCTCCTATTACAGTGGTGGCGAACTTATGGCACTCCAGATGTTCATGAACTACTATTCCCATCAGCCCCTGCCAGCATGGCCAATTGGCCATGCTGGCAGGGGCTGATGGGAGGGGCTGATGGGAATAGTAGTTCATGAACATCTGGAGTGCCATAGGTTCGCAACCATGGTCCTATTAGCTCCCATTGGAGTGTTTTTTTCAAAAAGGTGCATATACAAGCAGTTCCAGAAAAATCCCGTGATTGGGGGGGGGGGGGGGGCCAGAAATGGGACTGATCTGTGTTCTGCGGTTCGACTGTGACGAGATCTCGAGGGAACCTGGATATTTCGGGTGACTATCCCAGGATTAATCACCAGTGGGAAATCGCCCATACTCTCAGGCCCATTGATTTCAATGGGCTCATAAGAGTGCAGTTCTGCTAAGGACTATACTGCTGAACTGACTGTGAGGAAGGGCTCCAAAGGGCAACCTTGGGCTCAGCCGTCAATTCCTCCAAGTTGATTCAGACCTGAATCTGCTTCAAAAGATGACTGTGGCTAAAATCCTCTGAGTAAGCACCAGTGAACTAAATATGTGCAGGAGTTGGGTGTTAGGGCATGATGAGATGTTTGAAGATACATGATCAGATTTCCTGAGGACTTCAGCTGTCTTTCAAGCCATCACGACTGGAAGAGACATGATATGGACTGGAGTCACAGTGCTAGCAGGTAAGCTGAAGCTCGCATAGAGGCTTGATAGACAGCCAAATCCCTGGCCTCTAGCAATTTGCTGTCTCTCTGCTATGTTTGCATAAGAACTTAGCCTGTAATTTATAAGCAACCACATGGTCTTTCTACACCAGGGTCACAATCCAATCATTTGTGTAGAACCCCAGTGAAGTCAAAGGAGATGAAGCACATTTCCCTGGGAGCAAGTTTGCTCCCCCCCTTTTTTGGTATGTCTAGTCAATGTCCTTTTTCTCATGCCAACATTATATTGAAAGTTATATGTTGACATCAATATGCTGTTAATTCCCTTTGATAAAGGATGGAACTCATGCTCTTTGACAGCTTAATATCTAACACAGAGAATACTAGCTTAAATTTTTCCCTTAAGAACAATGCCCCATCCTTTCCAAAGATTAAGCAAACTTCATTTGGCACATGCTTATAATTGCTTCTAGACTTAATTGTCACCGTGCAAGTACAATGTATTTTGGTTGGAGGTCATTTTTTGTTGCTGTATCTAGAGTAATGTTTTTCAGCCTTTGTATGCTCAGGGAATCGTTTCCACACTGATCAGTCTGCCAATTAATTTCTACGCGTTGCAGAGGGTTGGGGTGCGGTGACATAAAATACATTCCCAGGTAGACAGGGTGCATCATGAGAGCTGACAGTCTAACTTACGAGAACAACTTTCTCTGCAGTTGTGCATTGGAAGAGAATAGTGAACAAAGTCTGAAAACCCTGATAGATCAATTACAAGACTACATCAAGGATCATATTGTTCTGGAGGTCTGAGACAGTAGGATGATGTGAAAAAATTCTTGAAAAAAAATGCAAATTGCAATGACTGTCAAAGCTAAACTTCTAGTAAAAAGGACTATAAGGAACGCCACAGAATACTGGCCCACTCCACAGATTAATTTTAGAATGCAGGAATGGTTAAGACAGCTTCAGAAGCCAACTTCTTCATAGTTACAAAATGTATACCGTAGAATGTGAGCAAAGAAGATAGGATTTTCTCATCAAACAGATAGCAAACAAAAATAACACCTGAAGTAACAATGTATGGCTTTTCAAGATGATGTCCCTGCACCCTGTATGCACAACAAATGTGTAACTATTATAAACTGGTTGGAGGGGTACCCACATTTTTACTTAAAGATAAATCTTTCACTAAAAAATAGAGCATTTCCCCAGCAACTGGAAAACAATATTTTGCTTGGAATAATTTTTCTCCCAAACCTATTTTGCTTGCTGATACCATCAACATTCGGAGAGGTGGGGTGAGAATGCCACTAGAACCCACTGGATGGTGACTATGACCTGGTTTTCACATGTAACAGAGAACGTGGGGATAAAGTGCATTCTGCCACTTCAAACTACAGGAGGAAAATATTATTACTGGATGGCGCCCTACTTTTCAAAAAATAAAAATAAAAATGAAACCCCAAACCCTTTTGCAAGAATTAGGAAAGTTCAGCCCTTTCACTGATGAGCTAATTTTTATAGGGTCAAAGTTAGGGGAAGTATTCAAAATTGTCACTTCACACTTTGAAGAGACATGTACATTCTCTCTCTTTCCTCTAAACTCTACCACATGACTCTGTTGCACATCTTGACCAGGACCCTAATACAGCTTTTGGAGGACATGACCTGCCTGCTTCTGTACCATTTATACTAACTGTCACTGCAGCACTAATTTCCTACTGTCAGGTTTAAAGCAGTGAAATTTAAAATGAAAAGAGGCGGTATGGAAGATAGAAGCATTGTTATCCCCCAGCAACAAGACTGCACACCCCAAACTTTCTTCCCCATAATATGTGCATACTAGAACTTGCACTATGCCAGATAAAACCACTGAGAAAAAAATGCGCATCAACTGAGTATATGGGAAAGCCTTATGGATGAGCAAAAATAACCAGTGCACAAATGATGGGGAAAAGAAATAGGAAGTGATTGTAGTAAAATACACAAACCCCCACCATCCCACTTTTAGCAACCCCACTTGTCCTCATAAAGCTCCAACACCAATTTTGTTCCTATAGAATGCTGGACACATAACCTTATTATGTTGGGTAACTGTGTACCTGTGTATCAGGAAAGTGTTGGGGGAATCCTGTGCCCTGTTCAGTTGAGAATGACACTCTTTCAAGACCAACAATCTCTCATTTGATGGAAAGAAACCCATGTTCTCATCAGAGTTGCTTTCCCATTCCTGCTACCAAGGAAAACAAAAGTCAATCCCAAATGTGTATAAAAAAGTGCCCCCCTCTGAGTTGTCAACATGTTTGTGAGAGGTAGTGTCCAGAAATGGAAATACCCTCCAGTGGGATATTTACCCAACAGAAATCCTTAGAAGAAAGTCTATCAACTAAAATACAAAATGGATGCTACAGAACAGCAGCAACACACAATGGAATATTCCTAATCAAGTGTCCCTTGGTCAGTGAAATCTCTGACACACTGAGACAAAAATAACATTCTTGATCTAGGTTGGAACCTACCCTGCTGCTGTTCTCTGAATTCCAGATGGAAATTTTCAGGCATGTGTTCATTGTTTTCCTTTCTCATTTTGTAATTTTACAAACTCATCAGTCTGAATTTGCTGCAGTGTTTATTTGTGGGAAGAATTTCTGGCCTATCTTTCTACAGCAACCCTCTCTTGCTTATGTTCCTTGATGGAACTAAGAGTGAAAACTGTTTACAATGGGGGCAGGGTTCTAATTATAAGGGAAAATTTTACTGTCATTAGTGAAGTTTTTTCTACTTATCTGGAAAGTAGTCTTGGCTAATTTTTGTAGCCATAGATTCTGAACCAGCTGGGACTCTTCCAGGGTGGCAACAGGCTCTGACCGACAGTTCCTAACTGCAGAGGGGGCAAAGGGACAGTAGCTAACAGAGGACATAGCATGGGTGCATCTGGAGACAATAAACAATGCCATGCAGAACTGCCTCCGCAACTAGGCATATAAACTGAAAGAGAAATGGTGGAAAGATTCAGGCAGTGGGGGGCATGGAGGCCCTTGAATACAAGTATGGAGGCAAACCATTTCCCTAGGGCTTCTAAAACCGTAGTCAAATGTGGTTCACCATTGTGGTGTTGTGGTTAGTGTTCGACTAGGATTTATAAGATCAAGACTCAGGTCACCACTCTGCCCCTGTAGCTTGCTGACTGATCTCGAGCCAGCCACTCTTTCTCATCCTACTCTACACAGGGATATTGTGAGAATAAATGGAAGAAAAAAGAACAGTGTGTATGCCCCTTTGGGTCCCCACTGGAGAATAAAGGAGAAGTAGTAAGGCAGAAACCATCTGGCCCTTTATAAATATCAGCACTGAGGAATTCATAATTAAAATGCACATGCATATTCTCTGTAGCATGGTATATTAGAATTTAGTTGGGGAGGAGGATGGTAATACTCTTTAAGCAAAGCATAGATGATAAAAGGTGATAAAATCATATCACCTTTCAGTGAGTCACCTTTAGGTGATTGATTGAACATTTGTAGTATAGATGGCCAGATACTAGAATACAAAGTATGACAAAACTTTCAAGAGAATGTACAATCAAGAAGTGTCCAATGGACAGGTTCATTGGGTTTTAGGTCTTCTGGCCTCAAACACTGGTTCTGATATTAAACTGTTATTGCATTTTGGAGTACATCTTTGTACCTCTTTGGCCATTAGTATTCTCACACTTTGTGCTTATAATCCTAGCTATTATCGTGAGCCAGTCCCTGAATGATGAGAAATCAGATGCAGAGCCTCACAAGTAACAGAGACTGCTTCAAGGCCTTTCCTGCCAGTCGAGGCAGGGCCAGCAACAGAGCCAGATGCCATGCAGCTGGGAGAGCCACCAGCAGCCTCAGACAAGCTAAGCTATGAGCCAGCTGCATGAAGAAGGCAAAGACAGAGACTGTAGCTATATAATAAAAGGCGAAGCGCCCGCATTGCCACTCAACAGAAGACTCTGTGAGCTAGAAAGGGAGGACTAAGTCTTTGCAGGATTCTGGCCCTTCTTTGTTGTGACACAATCACCCTGGCTTCTGGCTGTGCATGCTCCCTTCTTGCACCAGGGCTGTTTCATCCTCCACAGATCTCCCTACAGATCACAGATCTCTCCACAGATCCATGCAACGGTCACCTCCAGGTTAGACTATTGTAACTCGCTCTACGCGGGCCTTCCCTTGCGTTTGATTCGGAGACTAAAACTGGTTCAGCATGCAGCAGCGCGTTTGCTCACAGGCAGCGCCATTTATGATCATATTCAGCCTGTGCTACGCCAGCTGCATTGGCTCCCAGTAGAGTTCCGAATCATTTTCAAGGTGCTGGTGTTGACCTTCAAGGCCTTACGCTGCCTGGGACCCCTCGTGATCTTCGCAGACCGCATCACCCCATATGTCCCTGCACGGCCTCCTCCGGCCTGTGGAGTGCCACCAATTAGTGTCCCTGGCCCCTCAATGATGCGGCTGGCTCTCCACATCGGGCTGTGGGCTTTTACGGCTCTGGCACCCCGCCTGCGGTGGGAACACTCTCCCTCCTCAGCGGTCAGGGCTCTTCCAAGGCGGGACTCCTCAATGAGTTCCGCTTATAGGGCCTGTAAGACGGAGCTGTTCCGGGCCGGGCCTTTGGGAGGGACTCCAGCCGCTGAATGGCCTGCGCCCCAGCTGGCTCCCTTTAAGCATCTGGGCCTGTCTGGTCTTAGGGGATTCCGTCCTCCTCCTCCGGGGAGAATTTTTAAAAATGGGGTTAGTCGGACGCCTCTATTATTGTTCTTACCGTTGCTATCGCTGTTTTAATGGTTTTAGTTATTTATCTATATTAATATTGTATTTATACTGTACACCGCCCAGAGCCCTTCGGGGATGGGGCGGTACAAAAGTCCAAACAATAAATAAATAAATAAATAAAATAAAATAACGCAGGAGCTGTGATTTGGCCTCCTCCCCCACGCAGGGCCTGCTGGAACATCACTGAGAAGGCTCATGGTAATGCCTGCTTGAGACTGCTGCCTGGAGAATGGGTGAAAAAAGGCAGGCAAGATGGTGCTTAAGAGTTTTTTGCCCAGAGGTTTGCCAGCAGAACACAGCTGGAAGGCCTACCAGCCAGCTTGCGACTTGAGGAAGGTTGAAAACAGTGTCTTCATTATATGATTCCTTCTAAGCGACCTTTCACCTGTAATAACTACCTCAGTTGCCTCCTTTTTAGCTGAAGTTGTTAAGACTAGATAAAATTTTCACTATTTGGATGTTTATGAGATTTAACTATTTATATGATTACATTTTATATTGAACAGTTTTAGAGCTATTGTATAGATGTTTATTTGAGAACTGTAATTGTATTATGCCTAATAAAGGTGTGTGTAAGTGGGTCCTCACCACCCGCTCTCCCTGGGGGCAGTCCACTGTGGAAAAAGAGCACTCGGTCGTGTGAATGACCCAGCAGCCTCTCCAGTCGTTGCTTCAAACCTCCACATGCCAAACAACATGGATCCTGCTGGAACTGGGAAGTCCTTGGCCATCCCCAGGCAGCCTGGCAATAGTGTAACTGGGTTCAGGTTTTGCTCCAGAATACTGGAGAGACCTGCCTGAGTCCCCTCTGTGAGACTCTGGTGCGTGGTCTCCTTGAAGCCTAATGAAGCTGGTCTAGGGGACTTGTCCTTCATGGACTTTTTATTTCTCCTTCCCTTCTTTCCAGCCAACCACTCTGAAGAAGCCACAATGGAAGAGAAGATGAAGATCTGGACTTCACGTCAGCCATCTTTTCAACCTTCCAAACAGTTCTACTTCACTGGAGCTCCTAAATAGCAACCTGATTGAACTGCAGGAGCTCCTAAATAGCAACCTGATTGAACTGCAGAACTATCAGAACTGAAAGGGCAAGGCTCCTACAATCCATGAGAATAGCAAAAACTTGCATAGCCCCGCCTACCTACTGGAGGCGTGATTTAACCAGCCTGGACAACTGAAGGCGAACACCACTGAAGGCAAATATCAAATACATACTTCAGCATCAGCACCAAAAAGCATCCCACTTTTGAAGCTTGTCGCAGGTGTTATTTAAACAAAGACCAATCTTCTTTGCCTTTTCAAATAATCGAAAAGATTTGCCACAACACTGGTAAAGTTGACAGGTTGTTGGCAAGTTGGAATACAACAAAATATTTAATTCTCTTCAGAAGAGAGATTAACAAGAACTATTTGTACCTTCAGCAGACAGACTTGCTGAACCAATGAAATCTCCTCTCATCCAAATAAATTAATAACTAAGGAAGTTCAAGAGCAAAAAAAATATTAAAAACGGAAGGAGAGCAACTGAGAAATTCAGAGTGGACAGCACTCGACAGCATTTCAATAGCAAATAACACAATCCTGACACTTCACCAGAATGTTCAAAAAGTAAATTAAATGGCAGCATGATTGCAGTGGTTCCAGTTATGTTAATTAGGTTGAATTCATGGTTCATTGATGCTGCAATTATGTTGCAAAGAAATGCTGCAAGCATGCTATCTCATCCCACTGCAGCCTGCTGAGTATGCGGCCATTATTCTTCTCATAGTAAAAACTCCTTCCAAAGGAGATTATATGTTGTAGTTCACACTGATAAATATGTAGTTCCCAGCCCACTCCAAAAAGGGTGACTAATACAACACCATTTTGACAACTACTTTTTAAAAAACTATTCAAATGTCAAAAAACAACATTACTACTGATCCATGGACCTTTATAAAAATAAAAGACACATTCATTTGATATTTTGAATACACAACATATGAATTATCATGATCACTCACACACACAAGGATTAGCAGGGACAGGAAGGTAAAACATCTTGTGCAAGCCAGCAGCAAGTCAGTGTATCTGTCTTGACTGAGGAGGGCAACACTGAGGGCAAACTGTTTGACACAAGTTGTGGTCGGGTGGGGGGGTTCTTGACCCAACTCACAGTTACATCTAGGAACTGGGAAACTCATTTTAAAAGCACTCCGTTGCTCTGTTTGGCTTCAGGGTTTCCCTCCCGTGCCACTTTCGCCAGTGGAAACAGCCAGAAGAGTGCCCTGCTTACGCCTTTTTCTGACTCCACATGTCCAAGGATCATGTGAGAGAAAGGAGCAAACAGAGCCTGACACAGCTGTATCCACTGGTGAAAATGGTATGAGAGGGAAGCCTGAAGCCCTCCTCCCCCTTTCCAATTCTCTGGAGTTGAATGCAGCATTGTTATGGTAAGGTCTCTAATTCACATGTGAAACTGGGAGTGAAGTCAGGGGTGTCACATGTAACATCTGGTGTGGCCTTTAAGAAGGCAGATCCTCAGATCTTGCTGGTCAGCTTAGGCCACACTGAGCTAGATGGACCATTGACTAAGGAAGTGGCACTTAGGAGGAGCTGTTTCACCTTTTCCCCCGTACTGCTTCCCTGAACCCACATACACAACTCACAGACAGAAAAATGTAAGCATGATACAGGCAGTCTGTTCCTCCTTATTCCTACCATGGCAGCAACATTAGTGATGATTTAGATTGAGAGACCACAGGAAAGAGCTGAAAAAGCTCTTCCCTAAAACTGTTCCCCAATGGCTGCCATGAGAAAAGAAATGGCAAAAAAAGCACTGGCCATTTTGTCTTTGTTTGACCCTCAGAACAATGCAACTTTGTATGTTCGGTCATAAATTGCTCTGCAGGGTTAACATGTGATTCTTTGGACCCATTCTCAGAACCTGTTTTGACAGCTCCTAAATAATAAGAGGGTTTTTCTTTGGTCACTGGGGCCAATTTAGCTTGCTTGGGCAAGACTGGACTGCAAGAAAGTTATAATACTGCTAGTTCCCAGCCATGAACATTACTCAATAAACAGGGATTTATTACATTACGAATGTTACAATCACCCCCACTTTCACACAGCTATTTTCATTTAAAGCTAGTACTTTGAATGTGGTTTTACCAAGAAGCTGTCACTTCAGAATGTGAATACATTTAAAGGTCTCCAAGGACTTG